>NW_024426885.1:64790103-64925399 GCF_017311325.1 Ursus maritimus | reverse complement strand
AGTTTATTTGCATGTCTGTTTGCAACATTTATTTTGCTCCCAGCTACATAAAATTTAAAGAGTTATAAAATAGTTCAAAGACAATGGAAGGGTAGAATCAGAGAACCTGGAAAGGTATTTTCCAAACGATGTGTAGTTTTCTCTTATATTCAGTTATCCATTGCTTATTTTCTTGTATTAGCTATGAATGATAGAAATAACATTTGATGGTACCAGAACTGGTCGAGAAATCACACATTGGCTTTTGGTTATTTCCTGAAAGACAAAGTTTATTTTAATTTCTTTCAGACGAAGACGGCTTCATTTGCTTTATAAAAATGTAAAGTTTGTTCTTTAAGGGTATGATTTAAGATTTTATAAGATAAGAGACAAAAAATTTATGAAGGGATAATAAGTTTGTGTGAAACTAAACAATGCTGAGATACAGATGAGGTCCCTCTATCTTAGTAGTAGTGTCTGCAGAGAGGGATGGTGATGGGAAGAAAGTTGATTCCTTTCTCATTGAAAGAGGAGGTATACCAATCCTGCGGGAGGTGGGGGGCAGTGACAAGATGTAAAATTTACATGAGAGAAACACTGAGAAATGGGTCAGCTAAAGACTTTAAGCTCCCTGAGGCCTAAATCAATTTCCATTTAAAGGAACTGGGTGTTATATGCAAACAATGAGTCATGGAACACTACATCAAACACTAATGATGACATACACATAGTATGGTGACTAACATAATAAAAAATTTTTTTTAAAATAAATTTTAAAAAAGGAACCGGCAAAGATACCCCACAAAATAGAGCTTTACAGATGGTTTATTTTGATTTCCCTCGTGTGTTAATTAGTTTTGTCTGTCTCTATTTTGATAAAGTTCTTAGAAAAATGTAGAAGTATTTGTAATTCAGTGTTATAATACAGCTGGAAAAAGGAGATGCTCCTCCAGATAGGGGTTGTTGAGAATGGACAGCTAATAGTTCAGGACGCTGATTCCTTAAGTCTGTGTAAAAGAAAAAAATAAAAGAAGGAGGTGATTTGGGCTCCTCTTCTGGAGATTGCAAAGCAAGCATTGGCCTGGGAATCTTTGATTCTTGGGAGTGTACCGTCATCTTCCAGGAGTCTAGAGTAAGTGCCTATATAAACTTTTTTTTCTTTCTTTTTTTTTTTTTTTTGAGTACGGGTGACACACAATGTTACATTAGTTTCAGTTGTACAACGGTTATTTGACAAGTTTATCCATTATGCTGTGTTCACCACAAGTGTGACAGCTACCATCTGTCCCCATACGTCGTTATTACAATATCATTGGCCGTATATTCTCTTTGCTGTACTTTAATTTCTGTGACTTATTTATTCCATAACTAAAAGCCTGTATCTGTATAATCTTTTTCATGAATACATTTCAAGAACTGATGGGTTTGAAGTTCTTATCAGTCACTAATAAAAGCAACCACTTCCATAACGATTTTTGTAGGAAAAAATTCTTATGAAACATTTCTATCAAGAAAGAAATGGGAGCCTAAAGTCAGATGAAAATAGGTCAAGTTGTAGAAGTTCACTTTGTTTTATAGGTGTGAATCTGGGTTTCAATTTGAAACCAAACTCCTTTTCAGATGATCATTGTAACTTGGCACCGCTTTCCCTCATGACACTAGTTTCCCCACATGTGTTTGTCGTTGATTTACGTAGGGAAGAGCCTGCACATGCCACACACCCACCCTTGCATGGGCCAGCTCCTTCCCACTAATAGAGATTTGTGGCCAGGAGACTCACAGAGCTGATCAGATTCAAGGCCAACGAAGTGAAAGCTGAAGAATGTACAAACACAGAAAAACAAAAATTATGGAAACTTGAAGAGAACAAAACAAGAGAATAAAAGAGGTGCCACCGATTTGAGGAAATATGGTCAGACACTGAGATTTGATTTGCAGCCAAGCTTGATGGGAATGTCTGTGGCATATTAGAGAATGCAGTTGTCAGGTTTGCTGAATACAGGGGAAAAAAAAAAAAAAGTTTAAGCATGCAGTGGAAGTGCCAAAATCAAGATCCATAAGGTTTTACATGATACATTATATAGTAGTAGCTGGCCAAAAATGCAGTCAATTTTGTTTTCTTTTTCTACATTATATGGTAAAAGAAAGAGGAATAGATTATAAAGTGGCCAGCGTTTCTCTTCATAAGCTCTGGGGCTGAGTTGGCCCCGGTGCAGGAAAGGCCCAGTTAAATGAGTGGATTTGTTGTTGTAACAGGCCATTTCACTGCCAGGTGATATACATGGCATTAAGCTTCTGTGCGTTCTCTTTTCAAAATTTTCTTTATGTGGCAATTGACATAGCTTTTATTGTGAGATGGAACTTAACAGGCATTGGTCAAACTTGCAAGTGTACTTCGGAAACCTTAAAAAACAAGGAGTTTTAATCTCTTTCCAGATTAGCCTTACAGGTACTTTATAGTGCTTGAGGAATTTCTTCCTAAACAAAGGACACTCAGCACATTCTTCATTGCTACAGCACATCTCCATATATTGGTGAGACTCAATTAGAATAGAGAGTCTATTAGGATTTCATAGGTTCTAAATGTAAAGCCATTTACATATATACAGACAGCTGTGTTATGTTCAAGACCCTATGATCTTTTTACCTTTGTGAATGAGGGAAGAATGGGGAAACCACTGAGTGTTGAATTATTAATGTGACATGATTTTCCTTCTACCCAGATGCAGTTCTGTCACATCCTCAAACTTTTACAATCATGACCATCTCTATCAGGGATAAAAATAGTAGAGTCTTTCAATAATGAATAAACCCTGAAAAGATATAGTAGTTACTTTAAAAATATTGGAGACTTTGGGAAAAGTTATTGCCCAAAATATATGTTACTTTTAATTTTCTTTCCTTTCCTTTTCTCTTTTCTTCTCTTCTTTTCTTTTTCATATTGTTTAGGCACCAGCCAATGTAGCTGATAGCTTGGGGTGGTCAACTTAAAAAGGCGATTCAAAAATTATGAGAGTGTAACCCTGAGCTTTTCCCAAGACACCATCTCAAATGACAAGTTAAATCGGGGTTAGATGGAAGAAGAAAATGTTTCACATATAAGTGAACCCAATAAATTTTGGAATTTTTCAAAGAAAAAAAAAAAAAAGCATGTTGATTCCTAATAATGGACAGTGCCTCCCTGGCCAGTACTGCTGAAGTTGAATTACTCACATGGGAGAGATTCAGGAGGGGTTTAGTTCTGAGCACAGACCAGTGTTTGCATTAAAGTGAGACAAGATCACATGCTTCCTGTCTAAACTGTGGAGATCCCCATTTCTGCCAGAAGGATAGAGGACAGTAACAGATTTTGGGCCTGCCATGTTGAAATTGAAGAGAGTAAGGATAATGAGAAGTTTACTGGGTGTCTGGGACTACAGAGAGACCAGGGTTGGAAAACTGGAATTGGAAAACATCAGAGTATTGGATGGGAGTTAAAGCTGCATGAGTCGATGGATTATCCTGGTAAATGACAAGAGTGCCAAAGGGGTACCCTGGGAACAGAGGAAGAGAAGCAGGAAAAGAGACTGGAAGGAATACCAAATGAAGACTCAAAGTTTAAGTGTAGTGCTGTTTCGGGGCCCCCAGAAGATACAGGTGCAGTAATACGTACTAGTGTTTACTAAGCACTTACTATGAAATAGTATTATCAAAACCATTTTAAGAGTGAGGAAACTGAGTTCACATCAGCAGAACCAGCACTCATACCTGATAATAACTAGTTGCCTACATTAGGCTTTTGAATGTTTAATTAGACAAATGATCAAACCAAAAGAGCTAGAAATTACTGAAAATTGCCAGAAACACAATTCCATCAAGGATCCATAATAATTCAGTTTACATACCCAGACACCTTAGACTGAGCAGCAGAAGTGGAAAAAATCTGGTTTATATGACTATGGAGAAAATTCTCTACGTGGAATGCTGTCTGTATCCTTTCCGGGTACCTTATTGGCAGAGAGATCCATTAACTTGGACGGGACCTGGAATTCACTTGTGGTTAAAAAAGGAAAGAAGTAAATGCTGTAAAAGCATATAGAAAGTGAAGAAGGTGATACATGCGTATATGCTGATACAGCAGAAGGGCAGAAAATCGGAGTCAGCATAAAACCCACCCCTGGCTCTGGGGAGAGAAACACACAGCCTTGAAATTGATCAGTAATTTCCATTTTCTGTTCCAGGTTGTGCATTTCCCACTTTTTTCCTCTTAGAACAGGAAAAGGAGTTGGTTTTAAATTTTATACCTTTAATTTTCTGTAATCCTTGCCTGATGGAGATAAAAGCATAAAATCAGTGGGATGAAATTCAGGAACACTGAGGAAATGAAAGTGGAGTACTAAACTTGGGCAAGTTCAACCGTGTGACTCGGAATAACCAACAGATTATATATGAGAACAAACATTTCAGTCAGTCATTACTGATCTCCGATAATCCAAGTGATACCTGTGTCACTGAATCTGAATGCAAAGGCTGTTATTAGAAGAAAGTTTTCTTTCCTTCCCGTGGATTACATAACCAAATTATGGCCTAACATTCCTGGGGAGACAAGTTCATGATTAGTTATATGATTTTATAGGTTACTATGTGGTTTAAAATGTTACAAATTCGACTTCTAAAGGACCTGGTGGTGTTTGAACAGCACTTCTTTTGTCCAGACATTTTTATTTACATTAATTTACTTATCAAGCACTTTCTTCATTTCCAAAGAGAGGTAATACATCCCAGCCTAACTCAAAACGTTCATGTTGTGAAGTAGTGACATTCATGTTAATGAGGTTGCACATAATACATGCCAATGTGAACCCTAAAACATGCTCTCCACCAAGGACATGGGAATCCCGTTAATGATGAAAATGTGAAAACTTATCTAAGCAACAATGCAGGTAGGTCAGAGCACAAATGAAGCATTTTGACTTTTCTCCGACTAAAATTTTGGATTCTAAGATAAGGACCCAGAGGGGAATATACTTTTTCTCCTGCTCTAGAAGGATACTTCTGATACTTTTGTACTTGCTAATAGTCATGTCAGAAAAGCTGATGCCAATTGTATTTCTCCTCTCACCCTATTAAGAACTGACCCTATTAAGAGAAAAAGTCTTATTAAAATTTAATCAACAAAAGCAGGTGTTACAGGGAAGCGTAGATCTGTTGAAATCTGCCAGTGAATCCAAATACCCTCTCTTTTCCCGGCACACAATAAAGTTAGTCCACAGGGCATATGAAATCTTTCCAGTCTGTAATAACATTAGAGTGTGCATTCTGTTACTGGATGCAGCACAGAAATATTCCCATTTGACTCAGTTCAGTTCTTAGTCACCCCTCCAGTCTTACCCCCAAAGCTGCCTCCTGCTGGTTTGAAAATCTCGATCATTTCTGGCAGGATAGTGGTCCTCCTCTCCAATTATATTACCACTTAGTGTCTGGTAGTTGCAGAAGAGCCTCATGCTGCTATGTTCCAAGAAAAATCAATCTGTGAACCAGATTAAGGCCAAACCTGGTCTTGGACACAGCGCCGTGGGGTGGGAGTTGGGGGCAATGGTAGGGGCATTGCCTGGTGGGAAAGTTGGAGCTTGCTGGAATAATGCAGTGCAAGAATGACCCCATACTTGTAGTGTTTTGATTTATTGTTCCCTTGAAAATCGAGTGGGGAGAGTAAGTGGGCGGGAGGGCAAGAAAATGTTTCACTGTCTTAGCATACACATTTTCATTTTTTAGTGATGTAAATCAGAGTAAAATTTGGATCATCTTAGAATTATCAACTGAAGGAGGCATAAGATATGTTTTCAACAATGAAAGCATATCATTTTCAGAGGAACCTCACCTTTCACACCCATATTTCGTTAGGGAAGAATTTTATACCGTTATGAATATAAGTAGCATGTCCCGTATGTATATTCTTTGATTTTAACTAGTGTTCTCTTAACTGCTGTTGGCCCAACTGTGTTCACATGATCAGTCCTGAACTCCAGGACTCAGTAATTGTTACTTTTCTTTGGAAAACATTTTTGTGATCGTTGGTGGCAATTTACTGTGAGGTTCTCCCGTCATACACTGTACTTCACTAACTACACCCTGTTTATATCTTAACAGTGAGGGAGCTAAAGATCCCAAAGTATTTAATATTTGGGGCCTCAATTCCTAGACATGGGCAGCAAAATAGGAGGTATTTAAGTAGCAGGGGCTGAGGACTTGCATACCGAATTGTGTGAGCTTTTGAAAAAAAGTTTGAAAGCTGGACTACAAAGTGTTTCAAATTTACATGTCTTCATTATATGTTCATTCAGAGCTATTTAAATCAGTTCTTAAGTTTTAAATTAAAATTGCAAAGTAAAAATTCCTTAAAATTTTCCAAGCAGTCTTTTATAATATTTAGCAAATATGACCCAGTTTAATTTTTTTTAGAGATCTTGCCTAAAATACCTTTATCGTAGTTTCTAATATGCAAGTATCATTGAGATGTTGTGCTGTGAAAATACATATTGTAGAGATGTTATAGATTATGCTAAATTAGTCTTGATTTTCAGATTTTAGAATTCTTATTGTGGCCTTAATCTAATATTTTTCTTCCTTTTTTTTCTTTTCTTTTTTTTTTTTTTTTGAGAGGAATACTGAGGTGATAACAAAAGTAAATACATTCCATTTTTATTCCTTTTCTCTTTTCAAATATTTTCCTCTCACGAACTACAGAGAAAACCTATCTTCATCAAGGAGTTACCATGCTGATATGTTGAACATTCCTAATACTCCTTAAAAAGTGAGGGAAAATAAACGTATCAAATGTCAAATTGCATATAAAAATTTCTCTAAAAAGCAGGAATAACAGTTTGTCATATTCTCGCTTATCATATGTCTCTCTGTGAAAATAATACTAATAGTCTGGTAGGAGTTTCCCATTAAAAAACAAACAAAACAAAACAAAACAAAAACAGCGACACTAACAGAATAAAGCTAATCTGAGACATTTTAATACAGTTTATACTAAAACTGCAGTTACAAAGAAAAGTTGTTTGCCCTTGATGGGACTGTCTGGGGAGGGGAAATGCAGGGCTAAACCCCAGGTGATGTGAGAAGGCTCTGGGGGGTTGGTTGTTCAGAGTCACTGTGCACCGGCTGTGAGTGTCTGTGATGCTGTCACAAATGCTGTCTTAGGCAGCTTTATCAGGGGGATCTAGAGGTTATATAGACCCGTTGGACTCTGCTAAATCAGAGCACATCTCTAAAAGAGGTAAGAGCAAATAAGAATATGTCTAGAGAAGAGGTAGAATGGTAATCCTCCATTCATTAATAATAGCTAACATTATAGAGTACTGACTGTGATAAGGACACGGTGCTAAGCCATGGTGTTATCCCACTTACTCTCACAACTATCCGTGTGTATGGACACCCACTTTACTCCATAACCTGTGGCAGAGATCGAAGATTCAGAAAATTAAAGTTGCTTCACTTACTATCAGTTCATAGAAGGAGGAGCTGAGGAAAGTAGGGGTGAATGCCCAAAGACAAAATGATCGGGAGCCTAGTTGATAGTTGTGCCAGAGTTGGAAGGGCTGTTGTGGGTGCTGCGGGGGGTGGGCTCTTGAGTACAGCAGAGGAGGGGGTAAATGCATAAAAAGACCAGGAAGCAGGTATCAGTTACTCTTGGGAAATTCAGATGCTTATCTAATTTAAAGATACAGTAAATAGTATGTTCTGTGAAAGATGTAAAAGCTGGACATGGTGGTTTCCATGAGATCAAGAACACTGCAGACTTAACGGTAGGTATGTGGGTATTAGGGTACATGTGATAGCGGACTGAGGACTGACCTCATACTTCTGTCTGAGGAAGGGGCAGTGATAAGAGAAGCCTGCAGAGATTAATATTGCTCTGGAGGGACCTGGTAAAATGTGACATTTGGATTGACCTTAAGGGGGTGAGGATTGGACGGACTGAGCCAAAAGTGAAAACAGTACAGTGTTGGATGGCTTCAGGCACAGAGATATGGGGATAAGAAGCCATAAGACATGTTGGTGCAATGGGGAGTGTTTATGTTTGGTCGTAGTGGAGGTTATCTGAAGGGAATGAAGGGAAGTGAAAGCTGAACAGCTGGGTACGATCCTGATCATGAGGGCTTTGGGAACCACAACAAACAATTAGAACTTTTAATTCTATAAAGTTGGGAAATCATGAAAGGTTTATGATGAGAAGGATGGGTTTTGGAAATTATTGTTAACAACTAACTTGCTTTTTGTGAAACGCACACTTTCCGTCACTACAAATGCAGCAAGTCTAGGTGACATTTGGAGGAAGGCATGCTGCGAATCGGGAGGTTTTAAGATCTGTGGTCACCTACCTGGCTCTGACTGAGGTGTCCTCACCACAGTGACTGGACTTTGTGGGATGTGGCTGGCCCATTCTGGTGAACACTCCATGAACATTGATGAAGGAAGGGAAGGAAGACTAGAACTTTGTTCATTCCAGCTCCGAAGTTCTTTGGTATATGTAGGGGATGTTCTGAAACAAGATTTTATATCATCTGTTGAATAAAGATCTATTTCTGTAGCAGAATGATAAAAGTTCCAGGATTTTTACTCTAATACAATATGTAGAATTTTTTTTTTTAAGGAATCAACTTAATTCAAGTGTGGCTTCTTTCACGACCTTCCATTCTTTCTGTTACTACTTTCTCCTGTGTCTCTTAGAATAACTGAAAGAAAGTGATGATGAACACAAACTTGGTGTCATCTTTTTGGTTAGCTTTCATGTTTTAAATATAACTGCTGAAATTATGCCTCAAAACGTAATTGTTGAACATTTCTGAATAGAAGACTAATATCAGTTTGCAGTAATGCCAAACCAAAATTGAATCCTTAAAGTATTTTAAAATGTGCTCTCTTAATGTCTTTAAAAAATTCCTTCTGCTTAGATGAAGACTTCTCAACTGTTTGTTTTTTTGAGAATCTGTATATATACCCGTTCAGAAAAACTTACCAATGCATATGTACAGTCTTTGAATGCAATTAGAGGCAGGTTCACCAGCCCCACAAAGATGATCCATAGACCTCCCCTGCTTCAGGAAGAAACTCTGACTTTAACCTGTACCCCTGAAACAAATAATACATTATATGTTAACAGTAAAAAATAAATTAATTAGTTAAAAAAAAGAAACTCTGACTTTAGAATGACTTAGTGGTTTGCAGAAATCCCACTTCCTAAGATTTGAAATTGGCACAAAAAGATGTACGTATATAGTTAAAACAGTGTTTTCTGGGGAACATACAAACAAATGCCTTTAGAGGTAAAAAGTTGTATGGAAGCCAAGAAAATATTAAAGAAATTTTTTAATGCTGCTGAATCCACACATATTTCTCAAAGGTCCTATAAACATTACAACACATTTATCAAGGAATATCTGAAGGTGCCAAGATACTTCCAGTAATGTACCAGAATAAACATGACCGTATGATAAAAATACATTTGCATAACAGCCTCTGGGATCAGGGAGAAGGAGGACAGAGAGATGAAGGGGGGGAGGGAGGGATGAAGGAAGGGAGAGAAAACTGTCCCAGTTCTCTGCTACAGTTGTGAAGTTAACTTGTGGTGAACAATAAGAAGAAATCAATATTTTCAAAAAAGTGTCTGCTGAGATCTAAGGAATTTTATTCTTAACCTATATAAGGCATGGAGTCTACCCTGTAAAAGTGCCTTACCAAGAAAGGAGACAAGCAAAAATATTGAATGCGAGCTTCTCTGCTTCACCATTCCCGACCCCCTGTACATTTTCTCATCAAGAGAAGAGAAGGAATTGGTGGAAAACGTGTTAGCAGTCTTGGTCTGACAGGAAGCAGGATTTAAATAAACTCGAATGAAGGACAGAGTAAAAGAATAAGCAAATAGTTATTAACAGGCGATGAGGCACAGAAACTGGCAAGAGCCCAGAAGCCCTGATCCCCCCTGGGCTGTGAGGCAGGGAGAGGACAGAGGATTATGGGAGCCCCATGGAAAGAGACTGTGGCAAGGGAGTGCTTGGTGGAGGTGCACTTAAAGAACTGCACAGCTGCTACCAGAGACGGTGGTTTGGCTTCCTGGGTACCGAGCCAGGCAGAGCCAACCAAGGAGAAGGGCCCTGGGGCAGCAGCTAATGGAGCATAACCAGGTACATTCTCAACTCTTGGACTTCCCTGCTGAGAAGACAAAGAAATCCTGGTGAAGCTGTTTGTTATGAGGGTACTACCTTTGAGGTTATTATTTACTTCTATTAATGGGTGGTTTAATCACCCCCTGAGAAGGATACGTAAATAATCCTTTTCTAAGTGTCCTTGCTTATGGGGACATTGGAGAATTCTTTCAAGAAAGAGCACTGAACTCCCCTTACCAGGATTGTTCTTGTTTCCATTTGTTTTGGAAACAGTTGCTGAAGGAAGAAGGAGATGTGGCCATAAATGTTTAAAAGAATTCCATGTATAGTTAGTGGTGGCCATAAACATATGGTCCTCACCAACTATCTGGACTCTGTTCCAACCATGTCTTTCAACTGCTGTTAACCCTGTCATTATATATTCCTGCTCCATTTTCACTGGGGAAGTCTGTGTTCAGAGCCAAAGTACATGGATAAAATATTAAGGGTAATGGCCCAACAAATAAAGGGAGGTAAAGTTCAGAAGCTGCATGGCAAAAAGCCTGTCACAGAACTGCTGATGAGAAAGAAGGAACTTTTCAAATTGAGAAAACATTTGTCATTGTCATTAACAGTTTTAAAGGTCTAAATTTTTAAGGGAATTCTTAAAACATTGTGCTTGGAAAACAAGGAGTTTTGACAAGATTTAAAGTATAAGAATGTGATTTGATCTCAGGACTTTACTGATACAGATAATCTTTTAAGGTATGAGTATTTTTTCCACATTATAAAAGTGTACTTTTTCATGGTAGAAAATACAGAGGAGCTTGAAGCATAAAATAAAATAAAAATGACCCGAGATCTTATTACTTAAAAGTAATCACTAGTCGTTGTTTTTCTTTTTACTCTGCTCAATATATGTGTATCCTTAAAATAAAATGATGGTACTGTGACTCTTTATGAGTATTTCCAGTACTTCATTACTCTTCAGGCATTTTGCACCAATTTTCATTTCCATCAAAAGTATGTTAGTTTGCCTAACCATATCCTGTTAGCCTTGTAATTTAAAGTTTCCCCCCCAATTTTATAAAATAAAATTTATTTAGTAAGGTTAAACTTTATTCAAGTTTATATATTTATTGACCATTTTTCTGTTGAATCCTTTATCCATGCCTTTTGCTTATTTTCCTATGGGACAATTAGTGTAAGTTCGCTTTTTATTTTTAATTTATAGGGGCTCTTTATAGAGAAAAACAATTTAATAAGATCAATTTCACAAATACTATATGATTCCACTTAGATTAGTACTTAGAATTTTAAAGGGAGAAAGTAGAATGGTGGTTGCTATGGGCTGGGGCAAAGGAGCATTACCTTTGGATACACGTTTAGTAAATCCTGATTTAGAAACTGTTAGACCTCAAGGTAACTTTAGATATTTTTATTAAGAAAAGTAAAGTACCATTTTGAAGTTATTTGATAATTTAATTTATAATTTTTTGCCTCAGAAGATATGACTCTCTTAGGACTAAGAGATTAAGACCCTTGGTTCCAGCTTACTCCAAAGAGTCCTCAAAAAAAGTATGAAAGACACAAATAATATACAGAATAATGTTACAGTGGAAGACAGGGACATGACAATTGTCTTCACTATGTGTGATGCATAAAAAGACTCTTAACAGCTTTTCAGCTAGTCTGTAGAAAGTGGAAGTACGAAGAAAGGATTGGCAGATAGACATTTGGCCAGTAATTGAATGTTCATTTACTTAACGTTAGGTAACTTCCAGTTTTCGTGAAAATTACTAACTTTCCTGATACCCTGAACAAGCTTGAAACAGTTTAATACCCAGAGTCCCGTGAACCCCTAATTAACTGCTCTTCAGTGCAGTCTGTGAAACTTTCTCACTAGATCTTAAAACAAAGATGAGAAAGGTGGAGAATATTTATGCCAGTCTCAGGCTGGCAAGTTACTTTTAGGACTGAATTCCTAAGAGTTTTGCTGTTTCTTACATACATCCTTAATTGTGCCTCAGATATCTTCAGAAGACAGAATTTCTGGGTTTTAAATTTCTTCGCTTCGTAAGCTGGAAATAAAACAAACAGATTGTGTATGTGGTATGATGTGGTCAAGTCTTCATTTATGGTACTTCCTTTGTCTAAAGTGTGTGAACACTTAAATGCATGGTTGCTTTTTGGTAATGGCAGCCAGCAGTTTTGTGTTAGGATTTTTCACGAATAGTCCCAGCTGTTGTAAAAAGGAACAATCTGCCCTGGCCATAGATAACAGCGCTTTGGGTTTAGACCACAGGCAATACCACTGGGACCTTCCATGTACACTGTGCACATCAGTATTCCTTGGAGAGAGAATGACGATTAGTCACTTCTGGCTCCTCGAAATTCTTGCGTAACTTGCTGTTATCTCAGTACAGTCTCCAGGGGAGGCTTTATCTTGGCACATGCCTTCATCCCCACTGCAGCTCTCCCTCCTTCATCAGACGGACCACAGAGTATGGGCCTGGGACTCCTGTTCCATTCAGTATGGGTTCTCCTTCCTCATCCTGGGTCCTTGCATTATTGTTTTTGTCATGCCTTGTATCTTGGGCTTTGTTGCCACTGTGACGAGAGTCGTCCATCTGTAGCTCATACGTATGTGCCCATCCTCCCTTGCAGTAACCCTAGCACTGCCGATGCTTTCTGTAGAATTGTTACATACATATCATTCAGACGATTCCAGATTTCCTCCTGGCACTTCAATTTCCTTTCTTCCCCCTTGCCAGAATCCTTGTCTTTATCTCTGGAATATAAAGCTCGGATGCCAAAAGGCTTCAAAAAGTAAATGAGTTAGGCTTTGTGTTTTTAGCTTTCTTTTTCCACACTCCATGTTCCAGAGCTAGATTTCTCTTGTGCTTTGGATTTTTCTTGCCCTCTTTCTGCCTGAACAGCAACTCTGCAGTTATGCTTGGAGTTATCTTACACTGTGTAAGATAAGGTGGTTTGTAAGATAAGGTAGTTTACTCTTTTCTGATTCTCACACTTCTTAAATCCATCTGTTCTTGATTATTTCACCTGTTATGCCTTGATTTTGCTTTATACTTTGTTTGCATTTCATTTTTCTTCTCTGAAATTATTTCTAGGTTTTTGCTGAGTCCATATAACTTCTGACTGCGTAAACGGCTTTGATATGGTACGTAGGGGCCTTAACAAAGAAGAGGCATGTGCCCAGTTTACCCCTTCCCTCCCTCATGCCTTATTCCCTCCTCAAGTTGAAACAACACAGAACAATTAGAAGAGCATATTGTCATTATATTGTGAATGCTTTTATTGCTGATTATATTGGAGATATTGGCATTCTATCAGTAAACGTTCTTGTGTATCTTCCAGCTAGCTTTGAATTTTCAAATGTGCATTTTCAAAGGATAATAGCTCTTTTCTACCTAGTTGATGAAGGGCCCGTAGGCTCCATGTTGGTATGTGAATGCACCCTCTCCTTCAGCAAAAACCCGCCTAAAAGTGCTCATTACCAGTGATGAGGGCACCTCGTCTCCAATCATTGCCAAATAGTTGAACTGAGAAGCGTCTTGAAGAGCTTGTCATACTTTCTATCTTTTGATTTGGTCATGTCAGTTATGCCACTATCATGTCAGGAACACACTTCCTCTGTTGAGTATTAAGTTTCATTCTGCCAAATGCAGTTTTGATAGGAAGTTATCCTGGGGTATCATGGTGTGTAAACTGATTATGGGTACCAATGGAAACATCTTTTTCTCATGAAAACTAGGTTTTTTATTTTAAAACACATTTGCTTTTGCATTTCTCTCTCTTCTCATTCCCCTTCTCTTCGAATTGACTAGGAAGAAGATTTTTTTTCTGTTTTAAAACAAGATAAATAAGGATTATTTTATGCCTTATTCTAAAGCAACATAGATCATTTAGGGAATGCTTGCAACAGGTAGATTTGGTTTTTTCTTGATCCAGTTGTAATATTTGATGTGTTATAGCCGCTCTCCAACATTTAGCCAATACTTATAGCTTGGGTTGTTGTACGTACTCT
This sequence comes from Ursus maritimus, assembly GCF_017311325.1. Lineage (NCBI taxonomy): Eukaryota > Metazoa > Chordata > Mammalia > Carnivora > Ursidae > Ursus > Ursus maritimus. The sequence goes on along the minus strand of NW_024426885.1, from coordinate 64,911,239 downwards.
CCAAATACACTTCACCTTCTTATTCTAGCTCAGTTTATTAGAATTCTTGTCATCAACGAGCGTTCCTTGAAAGAATCTGGTGTCTATATTACTGGCTATAAAATCAGCTTAAAATGCATAGACTTACTGTCATTCTGTTTCATTTCTTTAAAATAATTCCCAGTAAGGTTTAATGAGTCAGTTCAGGTTTTCTCTGTCTCTTACTAAAGTATATATGTTCACTTAAAAATGTGATATCAGTATGTTACATGACTTGTATATAACATTTTTGTTTAAAAAGGAAAGCCTGTTTCTCAAGAGGTCAGAAGGAAACTTTCGTTTCACAGAAAAATACGGGCCATGGCCCCATGACCGAGTCAAATGCACTTTTGTTGATCAGCAGTGACTTGCCAACTTAAAGGAGAAGGGATCAAAGTAGCACATGGATTGGCAGGTATCTAATTTTGAACCGCGACGTGGCTCCGGGAGGGTTTGAAGGAGACTCCATCTCCATATGTGGTTTTCACTGCATTTGTTCGGTGCCTGCAAGCATGTTATTCAGGAAGTGCCAGTGGAGTGAATACAGAATTTCACCTATATTGATACAGACTTGCACATTCCTAGGGTGTGCAAAACAAGAGGAAAGCCCGAGCTGCTGACTCCGAAGCCAGTTGTGGGTCATGGCAGATCACTATGACCCCCATTTGTGTTTACTGCCTACAGCGTGAGGCTCTTGGAAACATTTAGATTGTGATGTCTTAGGTGAGCTACTTACATGAAATACCAAAAACTTGGAAAATAAAGTTATTTATGAGGTTAGTTTTATTTAAGAATGTTATAGTACTGCTTCACACCAAAGACATTTAGATTTATTTGGAAAGTATAATGATGTTCTGACCAAACTCCCTCATGGAAGAAACTCTACTGCAGAGATTCAGTGACTTTTCCAAGGTAACAGATCTTGTTTATGACTTTCTTCTGATTCAGAACTTACTATCGTAATTGTGGAATCTATATATTTTCCCCACAATGTGAAAGGAATCTGTTATGGAGTCAGTCATTCAAACTTTTAATACATTCTGCGTGATACCTGCTGGCTTCTCGTAGCATTTCCCTATGTGATCCAAGTCAGCCGGTACCTGTGAGATGTCTAGGGCTTTTTCTGAGTCTTGGTTTATACTGTCTGTTTGATAAAATCCTTACCCTGCAGCCACAGTCTTCCTCATTAAAAAAAAAATGCCTGTTACTACTTTGGAACCAACTACTTGCTGGCTGTGGATATATTCTCAGTGATTATAGGGAATTTCAGAGGAAGTTAGAGATACCTTTCCTCCTGTCAACCCTGACCACTTCTAACACTGTTGATGGACCCAGCCCCAGCCAATGTCCTTCTTCTTAGACAGTTTAAAGGCTAAGACTTTTTAGGAAGAACTTGAAATAAAAGTGAAGAGAGCTCTAAGCCAAAAGAAAGTGAATTCTGTCCACTGCTCTCTTCTTATGGATTTGAGGCCAGTTTGACAGCTTCATATACATTCATAAAATGTACCAAAGCCATTTTGATTTCAGGCCATGATGTGGAACTTTTCCCCATAAACAAAAGTGCAACTCTAATATTACGTCTTCCATTTTGGGTATTGGTGGGAGGAGTCAGTTTAGTTAAACAAGGGATTTTCTGTTATTTTCTCTCTCCAAGAGAACCTGCTGAGAATGAAAGCATTGCTTTGATTTTTTTGATGTTGAATCTTTTCGCAACAACACTCAGTCATGGAGACAGGAAAGTGCTATCAACAGATCATTGGTGGAACAGTGATGGCTTAAATTCATCGTATGTCAATAACCCATTACTTTCTGTAGCATAATAAATACAATGAAAGGGCTGACATAAGTCTTTCCTATAGATTTTGCTCTGGGATAGGAATGGAATGAAATGAAAAGGAGGTTTAAGCTTTGAGGAGAGACGGAAAAGGAAATAAAAACTTTTACTAATGTTTCCAGGAATGGGAATGTTTCCAGGATGGGAAACCAGAGAGTACAACCAGAGTACCAAGAGATACCCTTTTAAAACCATAACTAAACTTCACTTAAGTTCATATAAACATCCCAACTCTTCTAAATATGTATCTTTACTGAAAATATGATTTTTAGCATGTATTCTTATAAAAACAATTGTTACCTTATCAACTCCTTATGAATTTCCATATGGAAGTCATAAAAACCTTTTTTGCTCAAAGGTTTAGCTCTTTTGCAGTATACACATATAAAATACCCATTTCTTATCCATGTCCACACAGCTTCATTTAACTTCTTGAAGGTTGGATCACCATCTGGTCTTCCTCTCTTCCATAGGATTACACCACAGAGATGTGAACAGATTGATGGGGCAGGAATCTAAAAACCAGAAATCTGGATGGACATCTGAGAGTTCTCTGTATTTTTATAGAGGTACTGAGATCAAAATAATTTGAAGTCAAAACTGTTCTGGGAAGTGCAGGACATATGATCACCTTAGATATGAAGTTTAAGCTCTTCCCGTGGATTTCCATCTCCTCCTTCTGTGTAACCATTTCCAAAAACAGGGACACCTTCAGTCCATTCACCTACTGTTTAATGAGTATCTACTACTTGTCTGGCACCGTGGTAGTTTTAAAACTAATTAAGATAATCCTTGTATTTAGAGAGATTGAGGATTGATTATAAAGCAATGGATACTATTTTTAGAGCAAATATCTCAAAACTTTCATGCCTAAATTGGAGTTGTCCTTCAAAGCAATTATTTTGAGGCAGGGGGAGACTGTACACTTATTCCCTATTACTCTGCCATCTTCCAGCAATCTTCATAGCTGGCCTTATTCTTTTATGTTTATTAATATAGCTAATCCTATAACTTTTCTCCATCATATATTTCCAGAATAGGTCTGAGTAAAACCTCAGCCCCTTGCAGGATACATTTAAATTGTGAAATAGAACATTCACTGAATATAGAGAACTGAATTTCAGATTTGAAAGAAGCACATTAAGTTCAGCCTGGAATAAGAGCTCACATGCTGTAGATAGCTTTTAAAAAGCAAGGGCAAAGGAGGGAACGAGGAAGACACTCTTATTGGCCACATTAGTAATCTAAACCAGAATATTGTCATGATTGTTTTTCTCTATACTTATGAGACTTGATTATTTAAAGATCTGTTTTCCAAATAAGTACCGCTTTAGGTCCTGGAGACTTTTTTGATATTAACATGTTGGTGAATGCGTGTTGTGTGTATCTCTATGTCCATTGATAATTTATATTTTTAGGTCACTAGATGGTGCTCTTTCACTTTGAAATAAAATGTATTTTCCATTGAGGCTTTTGCTTTTTATTTTATTGTTCTGTTGATACAGAGGTGGTGGAAAATCAAAATTTTTCGTAGTTTGGATCTGAGGCTTCCTTCCCTCTACAGGTGCATAGGAATTTTAATGTGATTATCCAGCCTGTAAAAGTAATAGGTTTTCAGATTAGCATACCACTCAATACTTAATTTATTTTGTAAGAAAATACATTTTTCCCTTGTAGAACCATTTTATGTTACGTATACTTGGCTAATACATAGGACACTACAATTATTATTTTTATGTGGTTTCATCTGTCCTATACGTGATTGAAAAATGACTTGGGAAACAAACAAAATGCCGGTTACTGGATCCTGGAGACCCAGGAACGTATATTTTAGCAAGAGCTACAATTGAGAGCAATCAGGTATGTTTTGAGAAGTGCCAGGTTCTAATCCCCCAGTAGTAAGTGTTTTCAGTGGAGATTAACGTCAGAGTCAGCTGACAGTAATTGAAACCAAAGTCAAAGATAGCTGGGATCAAAATTTTGAATGTAGTTAACTGCCTCCAGGAGTTATAATGGATATAATAAGAATTATTGAAGAAAATGCTTTGTTTACATAAGTATGTTAAAGTTGGTGGGAATCTTACAGAGAAAAAGTGGTTCCTGTTAGGATGCCCTAAAGGAGTAAGCAATGTGAACATGATACCATACTCACTGGAGGTTGTTTGACATCCGTTTTGCCCTACTTTTGGGTTCGTCACCTAATAATACCTGACACGTAAACATTTTAGAAGGTTTAAACCAATCTTAAGATCTTTCATCTTCACAGTGTCCCTGTGACATGGCGAGTTTCAGAGGAGGAATTAGAGAACAGGGTAGGAAGAAGAGTGTAAGGCCAAGGCAACTCCAGGGAGACAGTCTGGGGCAGGGGGAGGCGGGTGACTGGAGGTGACAGCACGGACTCAAATTAAGCACAGCTGCTTAGATGTCTCCCCAGGAGGCCAGAGGCATTCCTGAGCTCTGAAGCTTGGTGGGGCATTGTTGTTGACTAGGATTGCTCTGTCCTGGTCTTAAGAGCCTGTAGCTTTAGGACAGGGTTTCCTCCCTCCTTCCCTCCCTCCCTCCTTCCCTCCCTCCCTCCTTCCCTCTCTTCCTTCCTCTCTTCAATTGCTCATTTTTACCTTATGAATATGACATGCTCATCATGGCATTGATTTTCAAATGGACTGTTGGATGGGGATCGGTAAGTCATAGTATCAGGGAAGTATGTGTAATTTGATAAAATTCCCACCAGGTGATTCTTTTTTCTTATTCTAGAGAATTGATGGTTTGGAAGGACCAGTTGGAACTGCTTGTTAATTGTAAAAAATGCTCAGCAAACATTTCCTGACCCTGTTGCTGATCTGAAGTGTAGTTCAGTGTGGGGAGGACTCAGCGGAGAAGGTGGTGTGTTGTACACAGACACTAAGGTTGACATCACTAGGGATGGTGATGATGCTCTCTGTTACTCAGCTTTATCATTTTAGTGGTAACACTTTATCACTAAGGCTAATGGTATAGAACTTCTGGCTTACCCCAGATGGTCTTGGTTTCTGTCAGGCCGACCCACGGGGTAAGAGAACACCCCGTTGTAGGGGAGACTTGGAAACCTGACAGAAGTGAGAACTGAAGAGACACGTCCTCACCCGGAGTTTTGGCTGTGATGTTTCCCTCCCTGTGAAGATTCCAGCTTGGCGAACTGCCTCACCTCCTTTAAGCTTTTACTCAGACCTCACTTTCTCTACCCTGACCCCCCTTCCCATGGCTGGTACTCTTCATCCTTTTGTCTTGTTCTCCTTTTCGCAAGTTGTGTTCTAATACATTAGATAATTTGTTTATTTGGTTCATTTTGGTCTCCTTGTACAAGACTGTAAGCTCCATGTCGACAAGGGTCTTTTTCTTTACTGATATATCCTCCAGCCCCTAGAATAGTGCCTGGTACATAGTAGAGGTTCAGAAAATACTTGCTGAATGAATGAATGAATGAATGAGTGTTTTCCTTTATAACAGTCTGTGACAGTAATAAATAATACATGTAGTAATACAAATATAGTCATTTAACACTAATTCTGAGTAAATATTAAATATTCCTGAATGAAGATAATGTTTTATTCTGTAGATACCTTCTGAATTAGGTTATCACATGGTTTAAAAGTGTGGATCCAGAGTTGGAAGACATTGGATTATAATGAATGAGCCTCTGAGTGGTTTTCTAGGGCAAGTTACTAAACTGCTCTGTGCCTTAATTTCCTCTGGAAACAACATTGCAAAGCTCTGGGGTAGATTAAATGAGTTAACACATTTAAAGCCTTAGATCAGGACTTGGAATGTAGCAAGAATGTAGTAAGTAATAAATTGAATTTATAGATTCTTCACTTGTTTAAAAAATAATTACATGATAAACTTCTTTTGCAGTTAAATGCTTTAGCCAGCTTTCAGAAGGAAGAAGGCCACACAGAAAAACATACACAGCTTGGGGATTTTTCCATATTCCTGTTTTAATTACAATGTTAACACACCTAGAATGAATCAAATACTGAGTTTCTTATGGAATCTCTTTTCTTATATTGTAACATCAATTTTATAACGAAGAGTTTGGGGTTTCATATGAGCCCTTTGTTTTTTATTTCTTATAGATCCCCATATTAAGGTTTCTGGAAAGAAAGAAGATGTTAAGGAGGCCAAGGAAATGATCATGTCTGTCTTAGACACAAAAGTAAGTGAATGTTAAGGACACTCAGATGTCAGAACCTTGTCTCTGCAAGGGCTACTTCATGCTGTTATGAAAAGAACCATTTGGAGAAGAAAAGCCAGGAGAAAGTAATGGTGGGTTTTAAAATAAGCATGTGTGATTCTACAATGGATGTAAAGTTCTGTTTAAAATTTGAATAGGTTCTCAAGCTGGGTAAATGAGTAATATTATATATACATACACCCACACATGTGTGAGTAAGTACATGTAAGTACATATGTCTGTGTTTGTATGTGTATGCCACCTTTAGAAATAGACATTGATGCTGATTAGTATAGGGCAAGTAACGATGTTTGGAAGAATTAGCATATTTGCCTTTATAATGCCAGAATGATCTATATAGTTGTATGTCATGGCATGAAACTTGACAACTTTCTCTTGTAAGTTCTTTCTCTCTCTGCAGGTACAGGTTAGAGAGATAATAGGGAAATTTAGATGTATAAAAATGTATACTCATTTGTGCAAATTTATTCTAGTAAACACTTCTAAATCACTTATATATGGCAGGCACTTTGCTAACAAGCATCTTACAAATATTAATTTGTTTAGTGTTCATAACCAACTCAGCACAAAAGTACTAGCGAATTTGCCCAGAATCCAATAGCTAATAAATGGAGAGGTGGGATTTAAATCCAGGATGTCTGGTTCTTAACCGCTATGTTTTGCCACCTGGTATTTCGTTGAAATGGTTTCTGATCTCTTCCTTTTTTTTTTTTTTTTTTTTTGATCTTTTTTATTTTTAAGAATTATTCACCTTACAATTATTAAATATTCTAGAATCTTTTCCCAAAAAGAATATCTTTTTCCTGTATTTCAAATGTTAAACTAAAAGAACTAAGTTTGAAAATCCAAGTATTTAATGGATATAAGTTTAAAATTTAAGAATTAAGATATGATATGATATTTTTAACATCTTGTATTTTGATTTTTTTATTTTACTTTTTGAGGACTGAAGAATTTTTATATCAGTCTTATAAATGAGAAAAGATTTCATGTCTTTATAATTTTACAATACTGAATTTCCCAAAATTAAGTACACAGATTCTCATATGATCACAATTATTCATTACATCTTAGAATTTCACATTTTGCTTAATTATAACTAATCTTCTACTTTGTATTGCTTTAAGCAAGCCATGTTACTGCTGGAGCTCTGTGCTTTGGTAGCCCTTCCTCATTCTTATCTCTGAGAATAACAGGTCTGCTCTGTAAAATTTTACTTATAGTAATAGGCAAGTTGTGAAAATAATGCTTACAAATACTTTCTTAGTGTCACAGTTCAACACTCCTACTAACCTACATTTATTCAGTCTTTTAATTATTTTCATCTGTTTTTAGTTATTTGAATTAAATGTTTCATGAATAATGTCTGTTAAAGAAAAAACTGAGCAATTTATTTGTAATTATACCTGACTTTATTTAAATGCTGCTTTCCAAAAAGTTATCTTGGTAAAGAGTATATCTTTTATTTCTTCTGACAAATTTGTCTTAAAGTGTCTTAAGTGTCTCTTTCTCATAGCCAAAGAGAAAGTATATGTTTGTAGATGAAGATGATATTACCAAGAAATCTGTAAGATTTCCCACCAGGTCACTTGTTAGTACTGTTCCCTTGGAGAAAAAGTGTTTTAAGGAGTAGTTCCTTCCTTTTGCATGCATCAAGAATTAATACATTATTTCCATATAGAGCAATCGAGTCACCTTGAAGATGGATGTTTCACATACAGAACATTCTCATGTAATCGGCAAAGGTGGCAACAATATTAAAAAAGTGATGGAAGAAACAGGGTGCCACATCCACTTTCCAGATTCCAACAGGAATAACCAAGCAGAAAAAAGCAACCAGGTACTTTGTCTTTTTGCATGAATGATTATGGAACAAATTAAAGCTTTATTTTTCCATATGCATATCTTTTTTGGGAGGTGAAAGCAAAAAAATAACCATAGACATACCATATGTGGAATCTGAAAGAAAAAAAAAAAAAACACAAATGAATAAACAAAAAGCAGAAGCAGACCGGTAAATGCAGAGAACAATCTGATGGTTCCCAGAGGAGAGGGTGGTGGGGGATGGGCAACGTGGGTGAAGGGGAGTAGGAGGTACAGGCTCCCAGTTATGGAATGAATAAGTCATGGAAGTAAAAGGCACAGCATAGAAAAGATAGCCAGTGGTATTGTAATAGCTATGGTGAGCATAGCATAACTTATGAACTTGTCAAATCACTAATGTTGTATTCCTGAAACTAATGTAACTTTATGTGTCAACTGTACTCAAAAAAATAAAAAACAAGAAGAATGTATGTCCCCTTTCCAAGGAGACTGAAGATGCTCTACTTTTTTAAAGAGATGATTGTAGATAGGCTATAAACTTTTACTCTCTAAATGGTTGTGGAAGAGAGAGCAATGTGAATGTGATGGCAACGTAAAATGAAGTCCCTGAGACAAGGCCCGGAGAGCATTATGTTAGGAAAGGACCTGGAACCTTGCCTAGTCCAAGCACGTGTCCGCTGTGGGGATTCTGTCTGTAGCACTGCACACGTGGTTCTCCAGGGTCCACCACATCACCTCTTCAATGCCTGAGTGCCCATCTACCTCACATTGACTGAATTATGTCTCTCTTTAGTTTATACACATTTTTTCTAGCTTTTGTGTTTGAGAACAAATGAAACTCACCTGTCCATACATTTTCAGTACTTGAAGATCAGATAGTATTATTTGTGTCATTTGGAAGTTTCTTCTGTAATCTAATCATAGTACTAGAAACTGTCAGCCACAAAGATGAATAAGATAACCGTTTTTTCTCTGTGGGGACTAATGGTGACAGTGACACATAAGGAAGATAGCAAGGGCAGTATTCAAAATATTTGACAATTGGTACGGCTTGGGGCATGGTCTATCAGGAGCAGTGCCCTGGAACCCCACGCCTTTACCCTCATGCCAAGATTAATTCTTTAGTTGATGGATCATGAGAAGGTTCAGGGGATCCCAGAAGAGAGCTGGAGGTGGTGTTGGAGCAAAGATTTTTTTTAATCAGCTAGCATGAAGTAGTTCAATATTTTGAGTACTTACTGCAGCAATAACATTGTATACTGATATACAGGACAGACTTGATATACAGTATGCAGAGTTTAAACAAAAGGTAGAAATGCAGCAAACAAGATGATAAAGTAGACAGGATGGCATTATGGGGACTGTGAAGCTTTAGGTAAGTTCAGGGGTTGATGTAAATCAATTGACACAAATCAGCTAAGGAGCTCATTAAAATGCAAATTGTGATTAAGTAGGACTGGGTTGGTGCCTGAGATCCTTCATTTTTAACAAGCTCCCAGATAACGGCAGTGCTGTTTTTTCTGGATGACATTTTGAGTGGCAAGGGTATAGATGATTAGAAAAGCAGATGTGGGCTCAATTAAAATCTAACTCTGTATTTTCTTATTTTTGCAGGTGTCTATAGCAGGACAACCAGCAGGAGTAGAATCTGCCCGAGTTAGAATTCGGGTAACTATTTATTACTTTAATACTATAAATCAGTGTCAGCAATGTTTGCATCATAAGGCAATAAAAATGTCTTAATTTATCAATTTATAACCAAATCATATGTTCAATAGTTACGAAATAGTGACAAAAGTTGTTTTAATGTGTTGAAGATGTTTCTTAGAGATATTCCATATTGCTCCTGACTCAGTTTTTCTGATGATTTTAAAATGACGAAAAAGAGGCCCAAAGAAAAATCCATAGGCAGTTTAAGTTACAAACTCTCAGGTTTCACAAAAGACTCCTTTCATTTGAGAAACTTTACAAAGTCTACCCAAGCTTCTGTCTATAATAAAAACAATTTATGTTTTAGCATTCTATCCTCAGAAAAGAAGGAATGAGTTATACACATCTCTAAATGTGTAGTGATTCAGCTGTCTGCTTTGGGCTCTCATACTTTCATTTAGGAGCTGCTTCCTTTGGTGCTGATGTTTGAGCTACCAATCGCTGGGATTCTTCAACCAGTTCCCGATCCTAACTCCCCCTCGATTCAGCACATATCACAAACGTACAACATTTCAGTGTCATTTAAGCAGCGTTCTCGAATGTATGGTGCTACTGTGATAGTACGAGGGTCTCAGAATAACACCAGCGCTGTGAAGGTAAATAATTGAAATAATTATGAACATCTTAAGTGTAGAAATTTTGCAAGTTTTTAAAATTTTTTTTAGATTTTATTTGAGAGAGAGAGTGAGAGAGTGGGCACGAGTGGTGGGGGGGAAGGGCAGAGGGAGAGGGAGAGACAGGTTCCCCACTGAGCAGGGAGCCCGATGTGGGGCTCGATCCCAGGATCCTGGGATCACAACATGAGCCAAAGCAGATGCTTAACCGACTGAGCCACCCAGGTGCCCCTATGCAAATTTTATCTTTAAAGGATTTTAAACTATTTCATTTTCCAGAATTTTCCCTTGTATTGCATTTTTGCTTATAGAATGTGTTGAGTTTCTCCATAGCTATTAGAAGTGCACTAGAATCTTTCCTTGTATGTACAGTTATTCTATAGGATTCTTTCTTTCCTACCCTTTTCTCATAGGAAGGAACTGCCATGCTGTTGGAACATCTCGCTGGGAGCTTGGCATCAGCTATTCCCGTGAGCACACAACTAGATATTGCAGCTCAACATCATCTCTTTATGATGGGTCGAAATGGAAGCAACATCAAACATATCATGCAAAGAACAGGTGCTCAGATCCACTTTCCTGACCCCAGTAATCCACAAAAGAAATCCACCGTCTACCTCCAGGGCACCATTGAGTCTGTCTGTCTTGCAAGGCAATATCTCATGGTAGGTTTACTGAAATTAGTGTTATAATTTCATTTTATTTTATTTACTTCTTTGGGTACAGTGTATGTGGCTGCACACACCTTACTCCTGTGGTATTTATGAAAATGTTTTGGAAGCCTTGTCAAATAAGTTTCTTGGTAAAAGGAAATAAAATATGTATGTAAAGTATGTAGTGCCTTATAGGCTTAATTTCATTACATAGGCGAGTGATTTCTTTGCAGTATTTTTTTTAACTTAAACACAGAAGAGGACACAATGAAATAATGTATTTCTGTATTCTGTGGAAGGTGATTATTTTCATCTGACATGTAGTATTTGTTTGCATTTGACAAAGTCTTCTGTTTAAACAGAAAAATAATATCTTTTACCCTCAAAGGTATAAATTTTAGTAGCATGAGACATGTGAACATTTCAGAGATCTCTGATACAATTTTTAAAATGGTATTTAAGCCACAAATTTGAATCTTAATGCATTGAAGAAAATAGCCGTTATATAATTCAGTACTGCTTCCTATTTAAAATTTGCAATATTTCTTTCCTTCTGCTATTCATTTAAAAACGCAGTGTGTAGGTTGATACATAGTAACAAAATGGATTGACGTAATGTGGACTTACAAATTATTTTATTAAAAACACCATTGTATTCTCCTGTTCAAGAACTTGACCTTTAGTGATATTTGAAACAGTAAGCCTCAGGTACGGTCTTTACTTGCAGAATTTGTTCTTGAGAAACTTTCAGAAAATCCAGTTTTTATTTTTTAAGAGAGAGAAAGGAGGACAAGCAGAGAGGGGAGGGGCAGAAGGAGAGGGAGAGAGAGAATCTTAAGCAGGCTCAGTGCTCAGCACAGAGCCCTACTCAGGGCTTGATCCCAGGACCCTGAGATCATGACCTGAGCCAAAATCAAGAGTCCAATGCTTAACCAACTGAGCTACCCAGGTACCCCAGAAAATCCAAATTTTTATTATTGATTCCATTCCTCTGATAAATAAGAACTTTCCATAATCATTAAGGATTATAATACATAATTATTTTGTTGTAAATGATTTTTTTTTTAGCCAAGCTTAGTTTATTAGGATACTTTTAATATATCACTAATTAGGTAGCAAATTCATGTCCAAAGATTATTATGATTACTCTTCATAATTTTCTTTTTTTCTTTTTGTCTTTAGGTATTATTTTAAGTGAACTTTTTTAGGCATTCTGTACAATTAGGAATTCATATTCATACTTTGATCGTACCTACCAAAAATATAAGTGTGCAATGAGATATAGTATTGTACAATATTAAAAGAAGTGAGGAAGAGTGGGATAAATTAAAAGGCTTTAACCTAAGGGCACCTGGGTGGCTCAGTTGGTTAAGCATCTTCCTGTTGATTTCATCTCAGGTCATGATCTCTGGGTCATGAAATTGAGCCCCACGTTGGGCTCCACACTCAGCACGGAGTCTGCTTGAGTTTCCCCCATTCATGCATGTGCACTCTCTCTCTCTCGCTCTTTCGCTCTCTCTCAAATAAGTAAATAAATCTTTAAAAGAAATAAAAGGCTTTAACCTGTATTTGAAATACAAAAATCACTTTTATCCACAAGGAAAATGGGACACAGTGATTTCATTTTAATTCAGTATATTTGACTGTTACTTCTCCTGACATTTATGTACAGAACCCAGCAATCAGTGGGCTAGTACTGAGTGTCCTGGGAATCAGTAAGTATGAGATTCCTATAGTTAGTAGATTCAAGGCCAGGAAGAAAGCATCAGAGGAAAAAAAAAATAGTGGTAACCTCTGCAGAACTAAAAAGTGAGAAAGCTAAAGGAAGAAATAGTAGTAGCAGTTTATTCCAGGAAGGAGGTAAGGTTGGAGCTGCACCAGAAGAGAGGCAGGTCTTCAGTTGGTGAAGATTTGGTGAGTTGAGACCAAAGTTACAGAATCTGTTTGAAAAATAGTCAGGAGGCTGGTCTAGCCTGGAGGAAGGGGCCGATGTGTGGACATAGAGGCCTGTGATTGTACAAGCAAAGCTGGGCCAAAATGTGGAGATCTTGACATGCTGATACATGTTTAGATTTCATTCAGAAGAAGTAAAAACCAGTACTGTAAGTCTTTGAGCAAAAGCACAGGATTAGTGCCCGTGATGTGGTTGAGGATCTAGTTTCTGGCATCACTAACAAAACAGAAGTCAAGAGAATGGAGGAATTTTCCAAGGTGGAAAGTGGGTAAAAAATTCAGGGCCAATAACAGAAACTTCAGACACATATAATTTTGTCATTCAAAAATAGTTTGTGCCCTCAGCATTATTTCTGCACCAGTTCCCTAAGCTTTGTGAAGGAATGTGATTCAGCTTTAATACTTTGCTTTACTCTTTCAGCCCATAGAATATTGCGTTTTTTGTAGGCATGTTAAATTATCAAATGTTTAAATGAGTAACGTTTCTCCTCCTACACTTTCTACTGTGACATTTCTTAGGGTTGTCTTCCCCTTGTGTTGATGTTTGATATGAAGGAAGAAATTGAAGTTGATCCACAGTTCATTGCTCAGTTGATGGAACAGCTCGATGTCTTCATCAGTATTAAACCAAAGCCAAAACAACCAAGCAAGGTTGGTCAGAGTCTGGACCCAGAGAACCATGTATCATATCATATTCTAGATAGTTTTATTTTCATATACATGTGTATTTGCATATACATGGAATTAAATATTCCATATAATATATGTCATTATATGTTATACTTTGTTATTTAAATACATGAGTTTGTAAAAACATTAATAATTATTGATCATCATTTTCTTTATGTGTTGGTTTTGGAGTCCATTTTTAATGACCATTATTTTTTACAAACATATGAGAAAGAGAGAAAAGATGTGTTTTTATTAATTTGCAACCTGGTAACTTTCAGCTTTATTAAGTTATCAGAGAGTTGATAAGGCTAAACATTGTGTTAAGTGTGTAATGTATGTGTACATATCCAATGCAATTAAAAAATATTTAGTTTACATACTCTTTGTGAGCCACTCCGCTCGCACTGGAGAGTTAAAGAATGGATGTCTATTGTCCTTAATAAAATAATAAACTAATGATAATCAAAAGTAAATAATGACATGTCCCCAGTTCAGCCTTCTTGGAACTTCTCTAAGATGTTGCAAAATTTCAATGTTTTCATGTATAGTCAAAATTTAATGGGATAAACCTGATGATATTAAATGCTAGTGAGAATATGAGGGAAGAGGAATGTTCCTACCTTAATGTTGTGTAAATTGGCATAGCACTTTGAGGAGCAATTTGGGACCTTCTATTCATGCTGAAGATGCTGCGATCCTCCTGCCCGCCAGCGTTCTATGTCCCGTTATATACCCTGAAGAGACCAGTGTACCACATGTCAAAAGACAAGAATGTTGTGGAATAAAAGAAGCAAGTTGCATAATAACATGTACTAAATGATAACATTTATGTATACTTTTTATTCTAGTAGATAAAACCCCAAACAGTTGTGCTTTCCATTTTTTAATTTCTATAAATCTTATTATATGTGCATCATGGTATATGTATAATATGTATCATAGACAATTTTTATATATGTAAATAACATGGTGTTCAGTGTCCAACTTAAGAAAAACAGTCATGCTTTTCTCAAAAGAAAACTTTAAAGAAGAAGAGAGGTTTGTGTCTAAGTGAACTTGATATAATGAGTTTAAAGTTAGAGAACAGGACATTGATTTTATGTATCTTGAAGCATCATGCTTGGCTAATTTGAGTTGACTGGAGTCACTGTAGATACCAAGACTGGAAGATAAAGACAGAAGAGACTTTGTGCATGTAAAGAGTGTCAGGCACGAGAGGAACTCCTGGAGTTCAGTAAGAAATGAGCCAGGTCAGGGGGAAAATAGATTGTAAGTGAGAATTCTAGAGCCTTGTAGCATCCTGGGGCCATTTAGTTTTGTCTAGCTGGCCCCGATGCTGACTACTGCTTTAACTGCTTTAACGAATTTTCTTTATTGCCTATTGGAGGCTCTTCTCTTAAGTTCACCCTTCAGTTTTCTAGATGAGTCCATTGAGAAAAATATATATTGTTTGGAAATTTATTTTACCATAGGCTTTGCCAGTGATATGCCATCAGTGAGGAATAGTGGTACCTCAAGGTCCATTAGTTAACTAGTAGACTATAAATGTCAAACGTAAGTGACTATTACTATGCAGTCTATATATGGTGACGAGTTTGAGTTGTTCTGTAAAGATGAGATCAAGAAAGCTTTCATGTAACAGTAGGAGGATGCAAAGAGAATGGGCTGTAGAGGCGGAGGACCTGAGGTCCAGTCCTGTAGCTGCCCCTGCCCAGCTGGGCTGTGACCATGGGTATAAGACCACCTTATTCTCACTAAATGTGACTCCCATCCAGAAGGTTTCCGGCAAGCATCAAGATTTATGTACAGCTTCTATCCCAGTGCCTGGAACACAGGACACACCCAGTAAATTATAGCTAACCCTTTATGGTTTCACCACAAGGAGTAAACATAAGAAATAAGTGGTTAGAATTTTTAGTTGATTTTAAAACCGCATCCGTATATTCCCTGAGTGGAATCCTTATTACCATATTCATTTCTCACCCGCCTCCCCAATTCATTGTCGACTACTTGCATGTCACCTTTTTCTTTCCCATTATGTGTTTTCATAGTCTGTGATTGTGAAAAGTGTTGAGCGAAATGCCTTAAATATGTATGAAGCAAGGAAATGTCTCCTCGGACTTGAAAGCAGTGGGGTTACCATAGCAACCAGCCCGTCCCCAGCATCGTGCCCTGCCGGCCTGGCATGTCCCAGCCTGGACATCTTAGCTTCGGCAGGCCTTGGACTCACTGGACTAGGTATAAAATTTATTATTATAGCGCTTCTTAGTCACTGGGGGATCGCTTAGCCCGTTCCCTTTCTTTCTACCATTTGGGACTACATTTTAAAGGCTATTTTTTTCCCTTGTCAGTCCCTAAGATTCGGTGAAAAAGCAACAAAACTCACATCAATCCATTTTGGGTTTCTTGTTAGACTCCATAGATTTTTGTTACCTAGATTCTTTTTATTTTGGCATACATAATCAAGGTCTGACTGTTTTATTTTCAGTGGCTGTGTTTGTTCTTCTAAATTAAGAATGCCATTGAGAGTGAAGTGAGCAGGCTGACTATAATTTATGTGTTTGTTCTCTCTTGCATTTGCAATATTGCCGTCCATCCCTAGAGGTAAAGATTATCCAGTTTGCTTTTCAAAAAGTAATTGCAAATCTGTGTGAGGGGTAGGGAGAGGGGGAGGTGAAAGCAAGCAGAAACCCCACTCCCAGTGGTCAGAACTGCGTCATCCAAACACAAAGGAAATCTAGCGTGCAGCTACAAAGAGGAGCAAATAGACCTGTATTTATATCTAAGGAAAGAATAGAAGATGAAAGCATCACCCCCTCAGGGCTTTAGTTTTTTGAGAAAGTGAGGTGAGGTGCTTCGTAGCTGCGATATGTACCGCCTCCTTTCTGGATTCCTATCTTACAGGCTAGAGTTCATTGCCATATTGCAATTGTGCTAGTTTCACTACTTTCTTGCACATTTTTCAGTAGCCTTAATATAAAAAGTCAATGTAATGACCCTAGAAAATCATTTTGCCTCATTCAGTGTTGATCTGAGACAGAAAAAATACTCTCAGCAGTCCATAAATTTTTTTCTAATAGCTATTTCTTGCTTTTAAAAATCATAATATGGTTATCATATGATTAAGATTCCAAGTAGCCCTGTCTAGACACCATTACAGTAAAGACCGACTCTTTTCCCTTCGGCCTCTCATCTCCCCAAATCATCCCTTCCCCTGGAGATCTGAACAGTCCTAACAACACACGCGTGTGAGTCAGGAAGTACCAGCGAGGTAATGTAGCAGCAACCAAGTTCTTCCTGCACCAGAGCAAAGATTTGGTTACTCAGTTTTTTAAATGTTTTCATGTCTATTCCTATCCTGTAATACTTACTACTTTAAAGATTCCTGGAAAGTTGTATACAATTTCATATTTCACTTTAGAATATATTTAAATGCCTGAAGAGAAGTTTCATTACTTAAATCAAACAATAAATCCTTAAAACAAGCAAAAAACAAACAAAATTTTCTGAGAAAAGTTTCACACTCATTGAGATGGACCATGGACCACAGGGAGGTCACGTGTTTTGACGTAAGGGATGCAAACTTCCACGTAGCTCAGCATCTCCATAAATGGGCCGAATGTAGTCATTCTACTGCAGGAGAACATTCCCCTGTTCTCTGCGAATTATAAGTGGTTTGAAAAGAGTCTTTTTGGAAACAGAAAACAAGTGAGTTATACAGAGAAATAAAAATGAGTTTCCACTTGAGCAGAATTCTGTTCATCCTGGCTAATGGAGAGGAACGCAAAGCAGCTGGCATTGCTCAGTGACCCTAACTGTGTCCCTGGTTTACATACACTAACTTCCAGTTCTGATCAGCATCTCTTTGTAGACAGTCTGGGTTCTGTGTTGGAGTTGTATCATGCAATATCTCCTGTGAATATTCGAAAGAAGGTAATCTGTCGCTCATATTATATTTGGAAAATATCAGACTGTATCAGCGTGCATTCCAAGTGGAAATATTGGTGCGATCTGTATTTTTAAATCTTGAATTTATGCATATTGACTTGGCTTTCATTTATTGCAGGTCTTTTGGGGCCTACCACCTTATCTCTAAACACATCAACAACTCCAAACTCACTCTTGAATGCTCTCAATAGCTCAGTCAGTCCTTTGCAAAGTCCAAGTTCTGGCACCCCCAGCCCCACGTTATGGGCACCCCCACTGGCTAACACTTCAAGTGCCACAGGTGAGTATCATCTAAGTACAATCAAAGGCACGTGGTTTTTAGGTATTTAAATAAAATTTGCTGGTGGCTCTGTTTCCTTAGGGAAAAATCATGGTTCAAAGCATACTGCAGCTAAACAGAAACTCCCCAGCATGTAAATTAGTTAAAATGAAGCATGATAAAGGAGGGAGTTTTTCATGAAAGTAGAATATAATCTTCAGACGTGACAAACAGATCAGGAGAAAGAGTATGATGAGCAGGAAGCAGTGGCAAAGACACGTGAAGCTCACTGACCTGGTCATTAGGGAACGTGGGTTCCAGCTGGACACATGTACTTGGGAGTCACATGGACGTGCTAAATCTAACTAGTTTCCTCATCAGTGCAGTGAGCTCAGATTAATTATTCTCTACAGACTTCTTCCATTTTAACATTGTTTTGTGTTTTTATAGTAATGTTAAACCTATTACAGAGAGGTATCAAAATTGAATTCTCTCCTGAATTTGTAGCAACAAAAATGAAGTTTTTTGTTTTTACTGAGAAAAATAAAGTAATACTTGTTAAATCTGACTTTTTTCCTAATATCTGTCTTCATGAAATGTCATTGTAGGCTTTTCTGCTATACCACACCTTATGATCCCATCTACTGCCCAAGCCACATTAACTAATATTTTGTTGTCTGGTGTACCCACCTACGGGCACACAGCTCCATCTCCCCCTCCTGGCTTGACTCCTGTTGACGTCCATATCAACAGTATGCAGACAGAAGGCAAAAAAATCTCTGCTTCTTTAAATGGACATGCACAGGTAATGTCCTTTGCTAGAGTGGTGTGATCTATGCTGTTTGTAAGAGATAAGCCGCTGGTAATATGTTTAAACTTTCACCTAAAATGAATTTTAGAATTGTGACCATATTTGTCTGTTATTTTCTGTTATCATTTTAGTCTCCAAATATAAAATACGGTGCAATATCCACTTCATCACTTGGAGAAAAAGTTCTGAGTGGGAATCACAGCGATCCATCTAGACAGACAACTGGACCTGAGCAAGCATCTCCCAAATCAAACCCTGTGGAAGGTAACTTTCCTTCTGAATTTCAGCCTGATCTGTTAATTGGATAAAGGGGGTTGTAAAGTCTTTGCAGTGATTTCAAGTTGGTTTTGCTAACCAGTCATGACTCATCCTGCCTCAAGTATGCAGAAAGACATCTTGAATGAAATTCCAAAGAACACAGGAAGAGATAAACTGAAAAACATTTTCCACAGAAAATCACTTCCTGTTACATTGGAACTTCCTAAAGTGGATGTAATTGTGTAAGAGGAAAGCATCAGTTTACTAAATGTATACGTATATTTTTTTTCCAAGTAGAGTATTTCTTTTTTTAAAACCCTTTCACCCCTAATAATCTTTTAAAAACGTGAGGGTCTTCTCTTTGGATTTCATCTTGAATGAAATTTGAGACAGCCTGAATTTAAAGTGTGTTCTTTGCAGCTGAAAGCTGTTACTCCTGGGTCCCTTTTGAGTTGGGTTCTGATTTGTTTCCATCGCAGGTGGTTGTTGATGATAAGGTGACATTTGGATTTTCACTTTATCCCTTCTGCAGGTTGTAACGATGCTTTTGTTGAAGTAGGCATGCCTCGAAGTCCTTCCCATTCTGGGAATGCTGGTGACTTGAAACAGATGATGGGTCCCTCCAAAGTTTCCTGTGCCAAGAGGCAGACAGTAGAACTGTTGCAGGGCACAAAAAACTCACACTTACAGTATGTATTTTAATCTTTAAAAGTCCTTGATCTTTTGAAAGAAAATGTCTAATAGGCTGGATTTGTTTTAAACTCAGTAGTTGGTGTTCTTCGGTTCAAATGAGTTTGATCTTCTCCAAGAATTTTTTTTTATTTTTCTTTATAATTTTCTTTTCTTTTCCCTTTTAAAAATTCTATTAAGGAATAACATCTGGTAATTTTCACTCTTATATCTTCTGTATAGTGGTAGGGTTTCTATCTGGGTTCTCTAAACCATCTCTGTGCTCTGAAACTTTAACGTCCTCCCTGCTCTTCAGCAGGGCAATATTTACTCTCTGATTTTTCTGTTAGAAATTTTCCTGCTGTGAATTCTCCTTCGTTTTGCTTTGAATTTCTAACTTAAACTATGGCTTCCTTTTCCAAGGTAGTTAATTGCTAGCTCTGGTAATAAATACTTGACAGTTTCATGATTTTATTTGTTATAAACCACAGTTAGTATAAATACATATATTGTAGTAACTGTAACTCTCCCTTACCATAATAGCACAGTTACAAATGTGTTATCCTTGCTCTGTTTTCTTTTTCTATATACTTTATTTTTTCAAATAGACAATCTATTCACACTTTAAAAAAAAAAAAAGGCAATACAGTGGAATGCTTCTATGTTGGAAGAGTTTGCTCCCATCCATCTCGGTCCACCCAATTTCCTCTACTGTCTTATTAGTTTTCTTATATACCCCTACAGAGGAGAGTATCTTAAGACAAATATAGCCTTTATATTTTCATTTCCTGTGTTTCTTACTAAAATCTGGTTTGCTTTTATAAACCCTTTGGTCAGTTAATTACTCTTTCCCATTTTGTCCAAATCCACTTTATATGTGTTTCTCCTTGCGTGGTACTAGTAGTCACAGTGAACATTATTCAGCATAGGTTAGAGAAGTGAATTTGCTTTCTTCCCTGTGTTGACGCATTTGAAGGGTATGCCTGTTCCTTTCATCATTAAGTAGGTTCTGAACTTCCCTCTCATCTAAACTAAGCTGCAGCCTCCAGAATGGTCTCTCTGCCTCACCCTTTCAGCAGCTCAGTTACTTCTTTATTTTGTTCCAGCAATTTTTTTGAACACAGAAAGTCTGATCTTGTTAACGCTCTGGCTTTAAATACACCAATCTCATCCATATCACTTGCTTCCTTTGCTTTGCTTACGCTGTTCTCCTGGCCTTCATGCTGCAGAGCCTGCCTAGGCCCTTTACATTCCAGTTCTGATGTCCTGTGTGAAGCCACTGGGAACTTCTGTCAAGCAAACAAAGTTCATTGCTCTGCCTCTTATATTCCAATAGCCTGTTCTGAATTCCTTTGAATTCCCCTGGCACAATGGAACAGTGAATAACAAAAGAAAGAATGAACAAATCAGATGAGCTGTATGACTAATACTGTTTCTTATTTCTCTTTTACTTGAGCTTAACATGCAATTGGATTTGAACTTGAGGTGCATCGCCAATCTTGCAATTCAGACGATTTTTCCTATTTTAAGGGACATTTTTATGTTCATCCATACATCCTGAACAGTTGTTGGGAAATATCTATTTATCTGATACCTGTGTCATAGTAGATTTGTTAGCAATACCAAATGCCTTTTACACACAGGAATTGGATCATCTGCGTGCTTTTAGATTGACTTGTTTCTGCTTAGACTGCGTATGCATGAGTCATTGCTATCTCTTTGATGTGTGCAAATTAGAAATCTTTTCTGTGTGTCTATTCCGTATATACCACAGACATACGCCATACATACTACATATGTTTGTGAAAATGTATCATGAAATAGTTTCAACTCCAGCTCTAGAGTCATATGCTTGGGTTAAAATCCCAGCTCTACCGTTTACTAGAGGTATGACCTTGGGTAAGGTACATCTGTTATCTGTAAAATGGGAATAATACTACTGCCTACCTCAGAGCAGTGTTGTGAAGATGAAATGAAATAATGCATGTAAATAGTTGACAGCAGTAAACATAGAGTAAATGCGCACTTAGGAAACAGTCAGTACATTTGCATATAAACACGGAGTGTTAAATTCCAAACTGTTTCACAGCAGCACTGACAGGTTGCTCTCGGACCCTGATCTGAGTGCTGCAGAAAGCCCTTTGGCAGACAAGAAGGCTCCTGGAAGTGAGCGTGCTGCAGAGAGGGCTGCAGCTGCCCAGCAAAACTCCGAAAGGGCTCGCCTGGCCCCACGGCCATCATATGTCAACATGCAGGTAATGGGGAGAAATGGGAGAGTCATCCAAATGTAGGGTGGTGGGTAGGGTTAGGGAATGGGGAATTCAGCAAATGTTTAGCGGTAGAGCAGAAATTGGGTTTTCCTTCGGCACTCTAGTCAAAATTAAATTTAAATATATATGTAGTACTTAGGAATTGGTTTTGCCATAAACATTAAAAATGAAAAGCTTGAGTGAGAAGAATTCTTTGTATCGTATTAAAATTGACATAAAATGGTCTGTGTCACTATGTCTTATGCAAATGTGATATTATTTCTCTGTTAAAGTTTAGAGAAATGTGAATGCTGTTATTTTTAAGTATTACTGCCTCATAACATAGTCTTGGATAAATATAATATCTTTCTATTTAATGGCGATGATAAATTTGGTGTCATTTAGATCGTTCTAAAAATAACTAATGTGAAGCTTCAGGTTTTTGAAAGTAGATGCTAAATATCATGGATGACTATGTTAGTTGAGAGATTTTTATGATTATTTTAAACAATTTCCTCAGCAGGGATATTCTCTGTATCCATTTTTAAAGTATTAGGCTAATTACTCAAAATAGACTATTGATCATAAAATTCAGAAATTTGATTGCCATATAAACCACCAATATGAGAGAGAAGGATTTCGTACTTTGTGCTTTTAGAGACTCTTATAAACATTTGATTTCAGCATCAGAATTACGGGGTTGACTTTCCTACTTCATAGTAAAAGATTTATTATCCCCAGCCCCCCACCTCCCCAAAAAAGGGAAAAGCTTTTCACCGAATCCTAAAAACAAGCTGTCATAGCTATGTCAAAGAAAGTAATTCATGTAATTAAATTATACTTCTATAATTTTAGTGAAAACTACAGTTCAATCCTACTTGTCTGTTTTTTTAAACCTTCACATTTGAACATTTTTATGAGTTACTAGATGAATGTTTTTACGAAACCTATGTCCTTTATAAAGTGTCAGAGTTAAAAAAAAAAAAGACATTTGTTACATTTTCTCTGGTGGATTTATTTTCAGTTAATATAAATTAAAATTTTCTTTTATAATAAGTACCCAGTCCCCTGTATGATCCCTTTTGATTTTTGTCCATCTTGTGGTTCTCTTCTTTTCCATCAGGTTTACACCCAGTGAACCATTTTCACATTCCTTTCTTTTAGGATGGATGAGAATGTCCTTGGTAATAGAGTTTCAACTTAAATAGATGTATTTATGCCATTAATGAAGAGCTAACTTCTAAAATCAGTAAGAACTCAATGATAATAGGCACCAAGCATTGACAGAGAAAGACTGAAGACTTCTTTGATTCCTGCAGCTAAAAATGATCTGTGTCTCCTGACCCTTCTTGGAATGTTGTATCTCTAGCTCTCTCTTCACACTTATCTCACTTCCTAATTTATTTTGTAGGTTTGTTTAGTTTTGTTTTTTTCCCATCCCTGCTAAGATTCTGTGTGTTTTCAGGCTCGAGACCATTGTTGATTCATTGTTGCATTCTTCTACAAAAAGCAGCATAATCTCTTTAAGCAGAAGACACTTAGTAAATATTTATTGAACAAGTGAACTTAAGATCTAATCATTAAAAGTTGATTTTAATTCCCAATGCCATTTTAGACCTAGGATTTCAAAAACATTATCAAACTGTTATCTAAAAATCTAGCTCCCCTGATTTACTTTCAAGTTCCTAGAGTTAATCACACATCCTAGTTTGTCTGGGTCAGCCCATTTACTTTTATAATTATGGCCTAATTTTTATTTGTGGCACATTTCTCTCTCAGAGAAATGTGTTTCAGACCATAAATTATATGGGCATGCTATATACGATGGTATAGTCCTCCTAGAAGAAGGGTCAAAAGAGCTCTCACCAATTGGTTCTTGGCCCTCCTCGTAGGCCTTTGAGACATTCTTAAATCAAGCCATAGGTAGTCCCTAAATTGGAGAGTTGAGAACACTGGGTTTGCATTTGAGATGTAGCTATGTCTGGACTGCTTTCTTCAAAATGACCTGCCTGGACCCTCAGTAGACCTGACTCTGACGTCACGGAAAGAATGAATGGTGATATCCTAGTCCAGTACAAGAAGAGGTAGCTAGGTTTAATTTTATTGTATTGCTTAATGTCATTACAAATCAAAGCTAGATATTTGTCATTTATCTCACTTCAAAAGCAAAGACTATGCCAATTAGGTTAAATAATTTAAGTTGTCTGAACATCATCCCATTTCAGGCCACGCTTTATTTCAGTGAGGAGGGGATGTAGAGAAACAAAGAGGCCAGTAGATGACCAGAAAGCTTTTTAGTAATGCATTATTTTGAAACTTAGCCTAACCATCATGAGGTCATTCACTATACTGTAGCATCTATTGGTCCTGGTGTGTTAAATACTCACAGTAAATAGGACTTTTTCCCCCTTTTGAAGGAAAATTTCTAATTCTTGTCACTTTTATGTTAGAAGTAGTTAATTTATTCTAATTAATTAGTTTGAAAACATGTTTAAATTTATCAGACTTGTACTACATTACTGTCACATTATGGTGCAAAGCTTAACATGTGTCCTAGGCAGATTCATGGGCTGTAGTCAAAACCTTTGTTCTCTAATTATGGGGTATTGGCAGAACATTTGGATAGACTGGCAATAAAGATATTTTCTCTCTTTTATTTTCAGGCATTTGACTATGAACAAAAGAAGCTATTAGCAACCAAAGGTATGTGCTATGTTAATGATCTATATCTTGATTTTTTTTTCCCCTAGGAGACCCATAAAATTTTTCTTAGTGTTCGTATTGAATTGAGAAATTGGACCTTCACAAAAAGAAACCTAGAATGTTTAGGTTCAAGTTGCACAAATTTTGTTGAGGATGAATGTATTTTGTTGAATAGATTAGCGTTAGATCAACTAAGAAATAACGTAGCATTTTTCAATTTATTGTTACTTTGTATAAGGTATTTTATGAAGATATTTTAAGACACTTCGTGTTAAGAAATAATATTCAGTGATAATTTCTTTACATATATCGAAGAAACTACATTCAATATTTTATTTAAGAAAAAACATTAAAAATACCAAACATTTGTTTTATATGCTGTTTCCCAAAGCCATGTTAAAGAAACCAGTGGTGACGGAAGTCAGAACACCCACAAATACCTGGAGTGGCCTGGGCTTTTCTAAATCCATGCCAGCTGAAACTATAAAGGAGCTGAGAAGGGCCAACCATGTGTCCTATAAACCCACAATGACAACCACTTTTGAGGTTCGTAGAGTCATGCCTTACCCATTTTTCCTGTCTGTTCTCTCAGCAAACAAGAGGTACCATTCTTTGTTTACATAAGGAAAAGTTGTTAATGGTGATTTGTTCTAATTTCTATTCCTGTAGACATATTGCTATCAAATTGATACAATCTAATATATTATGGTCTTTATGTACCTTCTTTCAAAGTTGTCAGTCAGCTGTTAAAGAGATGTAAATTTGGATACATGTGTTTTTGTTACAGGGAGAGTGTCACAAATGATAGAGCAGGGCTGAGATTAAGCAAAGGACAAATGTAATATTCCACAAAAATGTATAGAGAATCCCTTTATTTAAGGGTGTCACTCACTAGCAGACCCTCCATAGGGGGGAAAAGGCAAATACTCAACAAAATCAAGTTTTCAGATAGGAGTTAAAAATTTAGCATGTTCAGATGTGCCAGGAACACAGCAGGAAGTATAAACAAGAGCTCCAAAATTTTATGTTTCCCAGATGTTGGCTGCACTGCTCAGGGTGAGACTGGGAAGCTGGCATCCTTGCCGCATGGGGAAAGGATCCAGCGTTCCATACTCCTCAGCCAGGCTGCATGTGACTTGCTAAGCAAGGCCTTTTCAATCTGACAGTATCAGATTTTGGCTGTAAGCCTTTTGTGAGTTGGTGTGAAATAGAGCATACCTATGCACACTCAGTGCTGGGGAGAGTATACAAACCCAAACATGGGTAAAAATCATGAATTCAAGAATCACAGTGTTTAACCAGAACACTGTAGACTGAAAACAAATACTGGTTAAGGGTTTCATAATTGTTAGTCTAATAACTAGCAATTGTAGATTGACCTTTTCTCCACCAATTTTCCTTGTGATAAATTAGACTGTTGATGAAAGGCAAAAGCAAACATGCAATTTTTCCCATTGTTTTTAAGCATAAAAGAAAATACTAAGAAGAATAGTCTCTTGTGAATTTCAATTGTCAGACTTACAATAGCAACCTGGCAGCCTGTATTTAAAGACTGAAGTCACTGTCAGCAGCTAGAATGTAGGAACCATTATGAAAAATTTTGAGGCTCTAAGAGGCACACTCCTCATTTCTGCTCCGAGAGAAAAGTAAGCTTTCCTTTTGTTGGCAGAGACCTTAAAACTGCTGTGCTCATTCTTCGGTAAACTTTTAGTCAGTGCACCTGTGGTCATCAGTTTCACTCACCCTTGCCTTTGCAGAATGGAGTGGTAGGTGGTTGATCGTGTTTCTGTAGTTTCAGAGATGAAATATTTTACTCTAGAAATGCTAATTCAGTTGTGTTCTCAAAGACCAGCAGTATGACCGGTTGAAATGATGACCATTCTGACAGTGTAGTGGTCAAGGGAAGGGGCTGTGGGGTCTGACAGCCACCACTGATACATGGACAGCTCTGAGGAGTGACTTCTCCCCTCTGAACCTGTTTTCTAATTTGAGTTGTTTTGATGATGACCTGAAAGAAAGCATCCAGTATGTAGCGTGGTGTGTGGTAAGTTCTCGTAATACTGAGCAGCTGCTAGTCTTTTGGCTGGAGAACTGTACCCTGAAGAACACCAAGCCCTGGATGAAAGTTGAGATTATGTATATGAAAGCTTATTGCTGGAAGTATTATTGCACATTCAAACTAGATTTGCTTTTTTATATCCAAAGGAATACCTCAGAGTAGTATATGAACACTGTGCAAGGAACAATTATCGTAAATCACATAACTTATTTCTTTGTGATTTATATGGTGCATTTTCATCCACAAGCTTATGCAAAGCTACAAGCTCCCACTGAGGAAAGAGAGGCCCTGCTCAGCTAAGTGTCTTAGTTGAGGTCATGGCAGTAGATGTCACAGAAAGGACTTGAGTTTATTTTTCAAAATTTCTTTATACTTCTCTTATTAATGGTTTAATCCAAGAGGGTACAGAGTAAAGGTGGTAAGTCAATGATCTAGAACCATGTTGCCATAGCTTAGCATATAGAAGATTCACTTTGGAGGGGCGCCTGGGTGGCACAA
The DNA here is from genome assembly GCF_017311325.1 of Ursus maritimus. Classification (NCBI taxonomy): domain Eukaryota; kingdom Metazoa; phylum Chordata; class Mammalia; order Carnivora; family Ursidae; genus Ursus; species Ursus maritimus. The sequence continues at coordinate 64,884,276 of NW_024426885.1, read as the reverse complement.
CGGTTGGGCGTCTGCCTTCGGCTCAGGGCGTGATCCTGGCATTATGGGATCGAGCCCCCCATCAGGCTCCTCCGCTATGAGCCTGCTTCTTCCTCTCCCACTCCCCCTGTGTTCCCTCTCCCGCTGGCTGTCTCTGTCTCTGTTGAATAAATAAATAAAATCTTAAAAAAAAAAAAAAAGATTCACTTTGGAGAGCTTGGCAGAAATGCACATCCTTCCTCCAGGATCTCATACATCAGATAAGGAGCAAGAATCAAGAATCTACATTTTCAGTAAAAGCCTAGTGTGATTCTGATGCAGCCACCCTTCTAGAAACACTGCTCTAAAGGGGTATAACACTAGGAGGATGGTGCCGAAATTATTTCAGAACCTAAAAGACTCTTCTGCTCCAGCCCCTGTCCGAGGATGGATAAACTACTTTCTGGAGACAGGGATGTGCAGAGTCCCAACTCAGTGGCTGAACTCCCGCCTGTGGCTTTTCTTACTTTGGCTATCTTGGGCTAGCCTGTTCCCCCTTCCTGGCTAATGTCTAGCAACCTGTTCAGACTGGAAGGTGGGGGAGAGGGTGTGAGCTGCCAGACTAGGGCATGTGCTTTCACCATGTAACCTGTTTTTATTTACAGCATCTTCAACAGTGCTGATGAAAAGCTATAACCAAGCTTTCTTTGGTTATGGTGTTCTAGATTTTCCTTGTTGTGTAGGACTTGAACTTTTCTTCATGCATCCCAAATCCATTGAAAGGGGATGGAAGGGCCCCTCACAATAGCAAGATCTAATATTATGCAGCAGTTGCTGTCTGCACATGTGTGCCTTTCCCTTAATTCTGCTAGAGCTCAGAGGGCTTAGAAACTGAGCAGTGAGGATTGCTTCTTTGGGTTAGGACGTGGGGACAAGGTGGGATGGAGAAGGACCTGGGGAAAAGTAGAACTTAAAAATTTTTATTAAAGGATGAACCACATCTCTGCTTATAGCACTAATATTTTGAAATTAGAAGGTGGCAAGAAACACTCATTTTTCCTTATTCTTTTCCAAACAAAGCAAAACCAAATGAAATGGACAAGTAGAATGCTGATCTTGAGAGGAAGCATGTTTAGCCAATAGGTTCTGGTGGGCGTGGGCTGCTCATTCGGTGCGCCAGGGATCGAGGCACACAGAATTTCCTGCTCTAGGAAGCTTGCTTGAGGCAAGAAGTTGATGCTTTGAGCTTCTTATTCGGATTTCTGAGAAGCTAGTCTTGAGCAGTTGTTTCCAGTTTTAGGGCAGCTTTGAGCCTGTTCCAAAGAGCTCCTTCAGATAAGAAGCAGGCAGCTCGAGGCACTTTTTGTTTTCTCCAAGACTCAAAAATGTGACCCTATGCACTTGATCAAACACCGAGACACAAAAGGTTGAACAAAAGGCTGCTTTGCCCTGCAGTATCTCCGTGGCATCAGCGGAACTACAGAAGGTCTGGGATTTTCCTTTTCTGTTTGCCACCCATCTCTGCCGCATATTCTCTGCAGCAAATAAAACCATGCATTGGGAATCAAAGATGGTTTTTGATTTCCCCACCACTAAGAGTAATGAGGCCGTCTGATTATTTTAAGTCTTACAAATGCAGGAATGGAGATGAGCTGCACTTTGTGGTACTTTAAATTAGTGAGTAGATAATGAACTAGTAGATATCACAAGATTATGTTTTACTTAATGTTTTTTAGAAATCACCGTGTTTGGCCAGGTCCGATATAGCTGTGTGCATTAAGTCTGCTTAGATCTTAGATGAATGTATTTTTATACTCAAAAAGAGTTTGGATGCAGAATTTTAAATATACGTATAAATACTACAGTAATGATCTTACTGACATTTCTGGTAATTGCCAGTTTTGAGCAGGTTCTTATTTCCCTCTACACTGGATTTATCTTGGTTGAAGTATAATGTTAAAGATGGTTTTAACTGAAAACACCATTTCTTTGGGCTCAGGAGCCTTCCGGCCCTTCCCAAAAGTCAGCAAAGGGCATCCCATAGATACAGGAAAAGGTATCTATAGATTCAGTAATTCCACAAATATTTATTAAGCACCCTTTGTGTTCTGGACACAATTTTAGGGATACAATCCTTGAATACAGGTTCTTGGTTTCATGGAGAGAACTTTCTTTTTGGTGGGTACAGAGATTCAAAACCAATCAACACAAGGAGTCATTAGGTAATAAAAGTCCCTGATAAAGACGAAGCAGAGACTGCTTTAGATTAGGTTGTCATAGCAGGCCTCTATGAGCAGATGACACTTAAACTAAGACCTAGATGACAAGAAAGGGCCAGCCTTGTGAGGATCGAGAGAAACAGTAACAGGCCTTGATCATCCTGGGGTGGTCATCCTGAAGTCAGAACCAGCTGGTAAGTTCATGGAGCGGAAGTTGGGTAAGGGGGTGGAGTGTTGAAGACTGAAAGTTAGAGAAGCAGAGGGTCAGTTAGGGAGCACCTCAGCCCCTGGCAAAGTACTGGAAAAGCATTATAAGACTTTATACAGAAAGTATCAATTGTTCTAATTTGCTTTTAAAAAATCAACCTAGTTGCTTTATGGAAAATGGGTATTGGGCTGGGAGGCAAGAGTAGAATAAAATGTTCATAAGGAGGCTATAGGTGACAGTTGTGGAGATGGAGAGAAGTGGGTAGATTTGGGGTATGTTTAGAAATGACATCAATAGAATTTGTTGATGGATTTGATGTGGTGGGGGAAGGAGGGACAAGCACAACTAAGAAGCTCTGCTCAAGCAACTGGGTGAGATGTAGGAATTCTGGGGGAGGAGTGTGTGTGGGTGTAGCTGCTGGGGATGGGTAATCAACAATTCAATTTCAAGCACTCCAAGTTTAAAATGCCTACAGGACAGTAAAATGGAGTGTCAGATTGGCAATTCCATGATTATTAGTATCAACAGGGAAGTCAACTCTGGAGGTAAAAAGTTGGAAGTCATGGTTGTCATTAAGCTCTGAAAGAGGTTGAGATTACTTAATGAGAAAGCGTAGAGAGAGACGAGAAGGAAGGTTAGGGCCAGGCCCAGGGTAATGTGCATTTGGAGTGGAAAAGGGGAGGAAGAGCCTACAAAGCTACAGGGAGGAGGCTGAATACATGGGGAGTGTGGTTTCACGATGCTTCGAAATAAAAAGTATTAAAAAGGGAAGGTGTGGTTATGCTGCTGCGAGATTGAATTAAATGAGTTTATTGACTAGTGAAAGATGCTCTTAAAATTCCCCAGCAAACATACTACTTCGAAAATCAGAGCACACTGACTTGAATCATGTAGATACAGTACAAAATAAAGTGCCGGTGATTGAATAAATGCCAACTCAGTGCAAACATTGACATCTTTTAAATTTTTATTTTTATTAGGGGAAATTAGAAAAGGTAAATTTTCCCAGGTATTTGTAATTTATTGGAAAGACCCTATCATTGTTTGGATGAGGGTAGTACGGAAGGGATGGCAGCCCTCTTTCCACTCTGACTCACTTAGACTGGGAGCTCTATTCCTGTCGAAGCATTGGGTCTAGCCACACGTCTTCCTGTTTGTCCTCCATAGGTGATCCGAGGCAGAGAATCTCTGCTATACCAGCTGGAAGATTTGTTTTGTGGTCCCCCAAAACAGGGAAGACTGTCCGTATCCATTGCTCCAAACCTTATCGGAGCAGGTCTTTATACTGGGGTCTCTCAGAATTCTGTTGCGCAATCTGATAATGAAGGGGAAAGCGTTCACTGTGTATATTACCAGGTGTCCTTGGTGGCTGGAGGACAGAGGCCATATAGACAGGTACCACAGACTGCTCCTGAGAATCAGCGTGTGCGGGAAACTGCAGTGGTTAACAATAGAAGTAATCGGTGGTGGTCTAATGTGGATTCTTTTCTCCTCAAATCTCAGGAAACCTACCTTATTAAATCTGTCCTCATCTGGCTTTGATTATTTACAGGGCTCATCAATGTCCCTCTCAAGGTCCAACAGTCGTGAACACTTGGGAAGTGGAAGTGAATCTGATAACTGGAGGGACCGAAATGGAATAGGACCCCCGAGTCCTTGTGAATTTGCAGCTTCTGTTGGCAGCCCCAAACGTAAACAAAACAAATCAAGTGAGCTTTGACTTTTCATCATACTTTTAGTTGTAATCAGCCTGGAGTTTGTCTATTTGATTTAGGGTGATGCTCAAATATAAACTGGATCCCCTGCCTTCAAGTATTTGGCATAATCATATGCCACCTCCTCTGTGAAGCCTTCCCTATTTTTCCAGGTGAAGTAGATGGCATAGTTCTCTGCTTCAGAACTTCCTGTCTGTGCTTTCCCTTAGTGCTTGTCATACTTACGCTTTCATACTTGTGGAGCATTTGAGCATCACAAGCTAGGAAACACATTTATTCACTCAGCAAGCACTTACTAAGTGCCTGTGTGTCAAGCATCCTGTTAGGCTGCGCCTTGTTATTTCTTCCCAAATGTCTAGGAATTCTGACACTTACTAGGCACTCAGTAAACATTCGCTGAATGAATGTATGGATGAGTCACGCTCACACAAACATCCAGATGATGAGGAAAAGACAGGGATGTAACGGAGTTGAGCCGAATGTGATCACATTAGCATCTTGGAAAGTAGAAGTTAAGTCAGCCCAGTGGATAGCTACTAAAGGTGAGAGCAAGATCTGATTTGTTAAACTGGCAAGATACAGCCGAATTGGCATAAATAGAAAAAAAGAGTTTAAAGCACAGAGGCTCTTGCTTTGAACAAATGTGGTTGAGACTCAGAATGAGTCCAGTGGTTTTGTCTGTAACAGCACCCACACTTCTGGGCTGTATAAATAAAATAGGTAAGCAGACAAGAATTGACAATAGTAATCACAAGATAGGCCTTTAATGGCCTTTTTTGAAGGTTTTTGATGAATTTGGAATTGTGAAACACACAGCGTGGAGTATTTGAAAAATACTTGAAGAAAGGCAGTCTGAATGAGTGTGGTAGACATGGTCTACCATCAGTTGTTACCGTCGGTCAGGTCGGCCATGTTGCCCAGAGTTTCAGATTTGACAAGGCCAGTCATGGCGGCAGCCAAGTCGAAATAAGAAAACATACTCCAAGTATACTGACAGTAGTAGCCAGAGACTCGTACGGGCAGAGCACCCCACCACTACAGGAGCGTGGAGCTGAGAGGCGGGCTGGTGCTGGAGGCCGTTCTAGGGCTGGAAATGATTTCTGCTCTGTAGCTCAATATAAATTCGTTTTGTGCCTCTCTCTTTCTGTCTCTATCTCCTTTCCTTTCGCTTAACAGTGGATAATTAAAATCGACTGTACAACTTAACTGCATTGAAGTTCAGGATTAGGGTGAAGATAGGGAACTCATTAATAAAAAGGAATGACTAAGGAAACACAGTTGTTTGCCTTTTGTTAGATGTTTTAAGAGCAGAGGGAGTTTAAAACACAATATAGAAACTACAAGTAGTTAAGATAAAAAGAAATATAAAGGAAATTATGTGCCATAATATCACTAAGAATATTTTATTTTAAAACATGTTTTTCTTCCATTTTACTAACGTATTTGCTTAACCCAACAATATGTAAAATACTATCATTTAAACATGTAATCAATATAAAGACATTTTTATGAGATATTTTACATTCTTCTTTGTACTAAGTCTTCAAATCTGGTATGAGCAGATTTTATAATCTTACAGAACATTTTAATTCCCACCGCCTACATTTTAGGCACTCAGTGCCACATGTGTCCAGTGGTTACTGTATTCAGCAGCATGGTTTTAGATAATCTCTCTTGACACCCTTTTCAAAGTCACCAATGTCCAGGTTTTCTTCAGACATCCCGGTTTACACCAGTTGTTCCAGTGTGATTCTCAGTAACTCCCTGTTTTATTCTCAACAGAAGTAAATGTATTGTTTGGACAGTAAATTATATGGTCATGGCCGGTGACCTGTCATGGGACCTGCCAGTGACCTCCATGTTGTCAGCTCCGGTGGTTACTCCCTTGTGCACTTCACACTCTGCTTTGTGTCAACCTCTAACCAGCGCCTCACTGGGTTGATGACTTTGGGTCCTTACCTTTAAGCGTTGGGGGTTCCTCAGGACTTGATCCTGGGTCCTTTTCTCTACACTTTCTCCCCACAAGGGATAAAACATCTATTTTTTTAATATGTATTTTTTAAAAAGTTTTAAGTAGGCTCCATCCCCATTGTCTCATGACCCCAGGATCAAGAGTCACATGCTCCACCAACTGAGCCAGCCAGGTGCCCTAAAACATCTATTTTTAAGAGAAAGAGAAACTTGATCAGGAAACTCTTTCTGCTTGAGATATAGAAAGTATATATACTCTCAAGTGGGAGATGAAAATGGCCAGAGAAAGTGATTAGTGGCACACAATACAGTGCAGAGCAGGATTCTTAGATTTGGAGAATGCATTGGCCAAAGGAGATTCGATGTATCCACCCTCGTCAGTCTGGGAACCCTTCCTCAAGCTGCAGCTTCCCACGTGGATGAGAGCCAGTTGTTGGTCAGGGAGGTAGGGATGGCTACACCACTCTGCTAGGCTCTCCGAAACATCTCTGGAAGAGTGTTTGAGTATTTGGTCAAGTACTTGACATGGCTCGCTAGTCCACCACCCAGCAATGCATGTTATTGGGTCTGAGAACCACAGACAATCTGGAGAAATCTTTGCCCACGAAATCAGCCGCAGAGTCAAGGCAAGTTCAGAGTTGCTGTCTTAGAATTTTCCTCAAGAGACAGATTTGCTTCTGTCATAAGTTAAATCCAGAAACTTCAGCACCATTCTTACACTTCATATTTGCTCTTAATTTTAAAAGTGCTCTGTTTTGTGAACTAACTGCCCAATTATATTTTTGTAAGGAATGAGATTTACATGTTGCAATATCCTACAATTCCTTTGCAGGAAAGTACAAATGTGCATACAGAGGCCCATCCTGCTTTTCCAAAAGGAGCCTGGACTTACAGTAACTTTCCATACCTTTACTCTATCCCAGGGATCTTTCTTCCAATTTCTCATTTAATTCACATCAACTCAATTATAAAGAGCAAATGTTCCAGAATGCTCAGGGAGAATATGATTAATGATTATTAACTACAGAGGCACTGTTGCTGAGTTGCTGCCTCCCAAGTGTAGCTTTTTAATGACAAGAGCCTCCCTGAAAGCAGTAACCAGCATTTCATTAATGAAAAGCCAGTGTTTCAGTGAAGAATTGCTGTATTTCTGCAGCTACTGCTCTGTTCCGCCCAACAATGAGATAAAAAATATTTGAGGGATTAAAATTTTTAATTAAACCATGTTGTCTCTGGGCATTGACACTTGAAGCCTGTCTCTCTCTTGCCTTCCAGCGGAGCACTATCTCAGCAGTAGCAATTACATGGACTGCATTTCTTCGCTGACAGGAAGCAATGGCTGTAACTTGAACAGCTCTTTCAAAGGCTCTGACCTCCCTGAGCTCTTTAGCAAACTGGGCCTGGGCAAATACACAGACGTCTTCCAGCAACAAGAGGTCAGTCACCATTTGTTTATTTTCCCGGGCATCTTCGTTTTGGTTGTATGTATGATGGCGTCTAGAATGAAATCACTCACTGACCTATGGCTGTGCTTTCCCTGAAAGTGAAACTGAAGTCTCATAACTTGTGTTTACTGCTGAGAGAAATGTCATCTCATTTCTTATTTATTTCGTGCAACTAGTAGCAGAAATATAGAAAATTGTGTTTCCAAAACCACACCTTCACCAATTTCAGCTAAAAGACCTAAGCAGTGTCTTGATTCCTAGGAACTTCTGATTGACAGCTCCCTGAGCAGCAGAGTCTGTATTTAAGATAATTTCAGTCTTTAATCTTTGTTATCTTAATTTGTGGCACTTAAAAAACAGCATCTGAAATGAACATCTATGGTTGTTTTTGACCCCATCTTTGTCATGTTACTGAATCTGTTCCCACAGAATAGAATGTGCTTTTTATATATATTAATTTATTCATTAATTTACTGTTTGGCTTTTGCCTGAACTAAGACAGAAATGCGATGTCTTCTAAAACATCACTACGATGGATTTTGGTCAAACCGATCAGCCCTGGCTATTATGCACTGACTTAAAGAGAAGAGACCCCAAACATGATTCTTTCTATAAATGCTGTCATGTCAGGGCACAGCTAGCCCAGAGCAACAGAAAGTTAGAATATTTCAATAAATGTACTTTTCAAATCCAGACGTTAAGTTTCACGCTAGTTTGGCTTAGTTCATGCTAGAGAACATCTGATTAAATCAGTAATTCTCAAGCACGTATTTATCAAAAAGAATCTAAGATTCTTATTATGCAGTTTATATCATAAATTTAATGTATTTTCCATGGTTCAATAACTAATTAAGTTTATTGGTGAACTTTTTTGTTTTTTAACACCAAAAAAACATTGTCATGTGTGTTTTGGATTTCAGGGTATTGATTTCATTTTCTTTTCCCTGAATCTAAATTAGTGTTCATGTAACTGAGGATTTTCTAAGTTGAATAACACTTTCGTCATCAATGCATTAAAAAATTGCATTTATTTAGTTTTGCTGGTTAGACAAGGGTAGCTGATGGAGAAGTTCAAGGGCAGAAGTATTTTAACTTGTCCAGACAAAGAAGGTTTTGAAGTAAAAGATTCGTTGTTATTCAATGATATTCTGGATTTGTTTTTATCTATATGTGTTTACTATTTAAAGAAGCATAGAAATAAATTTATCAAAGGCACTTCTTATTACTCCAAGAAGGAAGAAAACATGATAATATACCGAATATTTATTAACTAGAGCAGGGGTCAGCAAACTGTAGCCTGCAAACCTGCCTGATTTTGTGAATAAAGTTTTACTGAAACGTAGCCACGCTCATTCATTTACATATTGTCTGTGGTTGCTTTCAAGCTAAAATAGCAGAGTTGAATAGTTGCAACAGAGATAATTTGGCCCACTAAGCCTAAAATATTTACTCTTTGGCCTTTAAAAAGAGAGGATCCCTAAAATGGAGAATCTCTATCTAATAGAATTTCTAAAAACATATCTTTAGACACGATAAATTAAAAAGCTTTCTAAGATCTGGATATACCTTCAAAATGAAAACAAAATCTCAAATTAATTTCTGTGTAATTTGAATGAAAAGTATAAATTTGGTTCTGTTTCTTTCATGTAGGCTATTTTCTAATACTCAGATATCACTTTACAAGAATTCCACATGAAGTGACCATGTGGGATTTTGTAAGCAAGTTGAATATTTAGCCGCTTTCACAGATGATATGTCTAAATACATAATTACGAACCAGAGCTGCCAGTTATTTCACCCCTTTGGTGAGGCCATTGCTTTATGTCTCCAATCATATTTAATGCCCACTGGAGCCCTGCAAGGTACAGTACTGTCAACCCTAAATGCCCACAACTAGTAATGGCAGGAGCAGAATAGAAAGCCAGCTCTGTCTGGCTTCAGAGCCCATTACCTTTCTGTTCCTCCACACTGTCTTCAAAGGAAGGGTGGGATTCCTGAGCTACTTCCCTCCACGCTTTTTTGCTGATGCCAGAGAGGGTCATTATATTGTTCCTGGAAATGCCTCTTCTAGGCCACTGTTTGGAGATAATTTGCCAGGCTGAGCCAAGTGAACCATGTGTCTGACGTAGTCTAGGAATTCTTCCCTCATTCTTATGAAGAACGCAGTGGAGGATACCAGTTATGGTATTATTCAGTTTCTTTTTATAGAGCTACAATTAACCAATTCAGAATCCAAAGCTAAGAAATATTTTCTCTCTTCTGGACAGGTATGTATTCTTCCTTTTATCAGTTCCCGAAAACTGTGAAATACGTGATTCCCTTTTTGCTCTGGCTGCCAGAATGCTAAGACCTGAATATTTAATCTCAGTTGCAGTAAATAACTGGCTTAGCCTAAGTCTTACGCTAGAATCGTCACTCTCATTTCACCACCTTTATGACTTAGCCCTTGTCCCCTCAGTTTGTGACATGACCGTTCCTTTTTGGAAGTAAGAAGAGCATAATTAATAAATGGAATATGTGTAATAATGAGTTGAACTTTTAGTGAGCAAGAAAATAAGTACTTAATGTATTGGTTATAGATTACTTTTTCACCCACAGATCGATCTTCAGACATTCCTCACTCTCACAGATCAGGATCTGAAAGAGCTGGGAATTACGACTTTTGGTGCCAGGAGGAAAATGCTGCTTGCAATCTCAGGTGAATATAAATGCTCATACGTATATTTTAAAATCTGAATAACGTCTGCCAGTGGCCCCAGCCAGTGGGGCTGGTTCTGTCCATCAACCACTTGCTTACTATGCTGGCACCTTGTGGTTGTGGTTCTAGAGTGTTTTCCCACTAACAGTGTGACAAATGCTGAGAACATCCCTACTACTCCTTCCATCAAGGCGTTGCCTGAAAACCTGCCTTGACAATGTCATTCTTTAAAACAGATGTCTTCAGAAAGATCTAACCAAAATTGCCCTTTGCAGAACATAAGAATGGGGGAGAAGTTGAATTCTCCTTTTTGTGGTTGTGTTAAGCAATAATCATTGGGCTAGCGAATAATTATTCTGGATTGGCTGCCATGTTTCAACTGCATGTATCCTTGTATGCCAACTGAGATAACTGCACCAGAGAAGAAGAGAATGATCCTTGGTATAGCTGGAATCTGGCAGTATTGTCTTGCTTTTAAATTTTTCCCAAACTCTTAATAGAATTTGTGAGTCACAGGAGGGTGTAGTATCCTGAATGTAGTTACAGAGTAAAGGAAAATAATGTTATCTGTCTCCCAGACCACCATTTTTGTGCATCTGTTACATATTCTATGTATTAGAAAATGCTCTTATGTGTATTTTCTGAGTACCTGCCATTTAAGGGGAATTAAGCTGGATGGCGAGTCAGGAATCTGCAAATACGTAACCATGTACCTCAGAAAGGTGTATAGAGAAATATGAGGAAGATATCAGGGGCAAAAAAATGAGGCTACTTTTTGAAGAAGCTCTGATGAAGTTCATTAATGTCAATGTTATATGTGTGCCAGTTTCTCAAAAAGACAGAGTCACCAAGGGCAGAAGCCAAGTGTCAGGTGTGGTGGGAGATTTTTGCAGGCTATGCCTCTATGAGGCCAGCAGTGGCGTCCAACCAGTGCAAGTCCTTTCCAAACAGCATTCGCTAATCAGATCAGCAAATAAAATGAAAACCTCGGTGATTTTCCATTTTATTTTAGCCCAAGATTGCATCCCCCCCAACTCTGTCAGGAAATCTGTAGATAGACCTAATACCCGAAGCACCTATAAGCAGAGCAGCATTAACATAAGGGTGGAAATTCAGCCGTTGAGCAAGTTGTTAGGCTCCTCTGTGGAAAGAGTTCTGCAGGCATCGGTTTGAGAAGGCTTCCCCCGTCCTGTGTACCCGTGGTTGCATTAATGAAACTCCACAGGGCAGATGCTTTTTCTTGTTCGTTCATAAGATCAGCTTGGTATAGTAGAAAGAGCACTGTATTCACATAAGGGGAGCTGCGCTTTGCGTCTGCCAAGCCGTTAGTCCTTGGGTGAGTTTCCAAACCTCATTTGGTTTTGGTCTCCAAACCATGAAGGTGGGTTGGAATAGATGATTGTGTAAGGTTACCTTCCATTTCTAAGGTCTGTCCTTCCATGCGCTGTGTCCTCAGGTGTAGTGAAAAAAACTGCAGTTTTAACAGTGTATATAATTAGCAGTATACTCTTTTGTTCTTTCTTTTTTTTACTACCTGTGGCAATAGGATAATTTTCAATTTGTTTACTCTGAAGCCCCCCCTAAAGTGCTATTTCTAGATCCAAATTAACTTTATGTATGTTCACATTCTTTTATTAATTTAAAAAAGAAATTAATATAGTACTTGAAATTTGATTAACTCACATAATCACTGAGCCTGTGGTGTTAAGATACACTTGTGGGACAGCACATTTATACCAGAGAAGTTTATGTTCTAGAATTTGATAATTATTCACTAGAGAATCATGGAATGTCAGGGACTGTGTAATAAAAATTAAGTTCTTTCTTTGTGCACCCAAACTTTGTAAAGCTTCCAGCAACAAGCAGAGATCTCTAACTCATTGGTACCTTTATTCTGGAACACATTTGTGATGTATTCCAGATGGGTTTTGGGGAGTAGAGTGGAAACCAGGAGGGGTTTTGAATCTTCTTTAAAATTTTTTTTTCTCCAGTCATCCTCGATGTAGTTCTGTTGAGGCTCCATACTACTTCTGTAGACTCCCTCTCTCAGTGGGGTTCAGAGGTCTTCTTGCTTTTAAAGGAAATTAGAGGCTTTGAATAGATGCCTTATGAATGTTCTGCACAGTGGGAAGTATTTGATTATTTTAAGGATGATTTTGCCTTACTTTGTTGAGTGTATGTGTTTGAACCTGGTAAATTGTTTTCTCTACAAGTAATAAGTTTTCACTGAGAAACCCTTTGTCAAAAAAGCTTCTTTTTCCAATTCAACTCATCTGATAACAAAGACATCCATTTCTGGTCTCAGAACATTCCATTTCCAGGGATAGATGCAGGATAGCTGGGCAGCTTTTACTCACGTTTGTCTTGTGGTTACATAGTTTGGTTAGATAGAGTTTGCTCAAAATTCCTTTCTAAAATTTTATAGATTTTTAATTTTTTGTGATCAGAGTCGTTCTTTCAGTGTAAGGATTTATTCTGTTTTTAATCTTGGGCCAGAAGACATTTCTTTTAATGTCCTAGAAGGAGAGGAGATTTATCTCTAGTAGAGATGGATCAGAGGGGAAAAAAAAGGTCTTTTTTTTTTCCAAACCTGTGATTTTTTTTTGAAAATTCTTTGATTTCTCTCAGAATATTTCAGTGAGTGGTTAACTAAATGTACAGGAACAAGGTAAAAGGAACTTTAGCATCCTGTTGACTGGCTTCCCACCACAGCCTCAGGTAGATCTAACATTTCCCGACCTATTCTTTTAGTTTGTGACTCTGTTCAGACCCGCAACAAGATCCTGAGAGCTGCCAGGATTGTGTGAACCTTGGAATTTCAAAGAAAAAGGTTGGTATTTTCCCGAACTATCTTTTAGGTTTACTTGAAAAAAAATCAAGAGGGAGTTTGCTTTTTACTGTAAAAAACAAGAACAAAAATTAAAGTCTCTTCAGTAGGACTTGATCTTTGATAATCTCTAGAAGATTTATCTCTGTTTCACATTTGGAAATACATACCTTAGAAATTATCTCTTTAGGGAATGGACAAATTCCTTCATGGTCATTTTATTCTCTCAAAAATCTAGTTGATATGACTTTTCAGAATAAAGTTTTCAACGTCTTTTTAAAAAATGTGTTTGTCTTCAGTGGCCCAGTTTCTTCACGTGCTCAATTGTACATGTTATGTGCTCTAGGGGAGACGGGTTTTTCACCTGCTCGTTCCTTTTCCTTCTCTGTAGTATGGGAATGTTCTCCTGATTCATGGGTTATTTTCTCATGAGAAAATGGAGGCCAAAGACAGTCTCCTAACTAGACGGTGATAAAACTTTCCCAGGCCGTGTACTTAGGGGATTCATTTATTCTTAACTCTCCTACAGTTGCCTTTAAATATATTAAATTCTGCCTTGATATCTGAATCTCTGTGTTTTTTAAACAAGATACATGTGTTCAACTTTTAGTAGGAATGTCATTGTTACAGTGTTTCTGCAGGAATTTGAAGGTAGCCATCTATAAGCATGTCTGCATATATCTTGCTTATACAGATACCTTCCTTCTCCAGAGTTTTAAAGCTATGTTTTTCTGTTTAAAAAAATAAATTCGGTATTGTAAAATCTGAAGTACAGCTCTATTATCTGGCATACCTGAAACTACCGATTTTTCAAATTAGTATTCCTGATGCTTCAGTTGGTCTTCTCTACTCGATGGATGGACCACTGGAGCTCAGGGCCCAGGATATGGACCTTTGTATAGGCAGATAGAGTTTCAGCCTGTCACTTAAAAGCTGTGTGGACTTTGTCTATTCTTAAAACTCAATTTTCTTATCTAAAATGGAGAATAGTGGGTGCCTGGGTGGCTCAGGTCATGATCCCAGAGTTCTGGGATTGAGTCCCACATCAGGCTCCCTGCTCAGCAGGGCTTCTCTGCCCCTCCCCTGGCTCGTGCTCTCTCTCAAATAAATAAAATCTTTAAAAAATATATATATAAAAATAAATGGAGAATAGTAAGATCATTTACTCTTTAAGGAGGACTTAAATAGGACAAAACAAGTTGTAAAGTGCTTATCTTATAATAAGCACTACTAAATCTCTGTTATTTTGTTCTCCCGTAAGACCTGTGAACAAAGGGGAGATGTCTCCACTCTTGCATCACCCCCGTGGGGCAGACATTTACATTTTGGAAGGCAGTGGGGTGAACTGGGGAGATAAGTGCACATCTGGCCATATGGCTGTCCTTAGCCACCTGTGACCACCGCACTGCAACTTGCGTCTGTTGTTCTGAGCCCCAGCATTAGTGTAGCCATAGCTTGCAGGGCAACTTCAGAACTGGAAAGGGGATTGTACCTGTGTGATGTTGAAAAAGTTCTGAGTACTGCGCAAATGCATGTGCTGGATCATTGGCTCCACTCCCAAAAAACAAAGGAAAGGGACAGAGGGAAAGAGAGCGAAGAAGGAAGGGAAAGGAAAGACAAGACAATTGAATCACATCAACTATATAATCCCATTATTTGATACTTGGGTTTGCTGGCACTGGAACCCTAATTTCCAGAGTATGACACTTCTCTTTACTGGTATGAGTTCATTAGCACGAATTACATCATTTGGTTTGAGGATTTGTAAATATATGTGGTGGGGGGAGGGGGTTGCGTAGTGATAAACAAGGTGGGCTGCTTCAATTAATTTTCTACCTTTCTTGTCAATAATTTCTAGTTGGTGAAAGGCAAAGGAAACTGTGTTTTTCTCAGTACTCTGGTTTCTTTAAAATTAAAATAAAGCGTCTTAGTTTTTCCCTGAGAACTTGAATTCATCTTTAGTTGTTTTCAGTTATAATAATTTCCTAAACTGTTGCTATTTTTACGAAGTTGATTTTTTTATTCAAAGGAAACTGATACAGCTCTTCATATAACTCTTTCTGACTCAAGGAGCAGAGGCATCATGAGTCAGTGGAGCCATCGGGCTGTGGCTTAACACTTCATCGTGCTCCTCCATTCTCATGTTTCTGTGTGGGGTCGTCATGTCTGACTTCAATAACTTAATGACTGCTGTGTTTGACATGCATGAGTTCAGTAGCTGTAATAATTTTCTGTCATTGGTAATACATCCTCATATGCCTTTCACCAGCTTTGATGGCCCCCCTCCCTTTGCCTCTGCAATGACATTTGGGGTAGTTCAAACTGTTTAATTTGCTTATCAGGAGTATAGAGGGTTTTGAGAATGACCTATCTATCTCCCAAATAGTCTACAAACTGCAATAAAAACGATTTGCTGTCCTTGGTTCTCTCACTAGCAACATGCTCCATTTATATCAGACTTTTTAGCATTTCAGAAATGTCTTGACTGGCAACTAAAACTTTTCCTTTTGCTACCAGATTTGACTTTCCCTCCAAACCCTATGTCACCATTTTCTGAGCTGTCCTTCCATGTCCTGTAGGTAATAGAACTTCTCCACTGAGCTCCTAACCATTCTCTCTCTCTCTCTCTCTCTAGAACTAAATAAAAATCGAAGAAAGCTTTTTGAACCACCAAGTGCACGCACCTCTTTCCTGGAAGGCGGAGCAAGTGGGAGGCTACCCCGTCAGTATCACTCAGACATTGCTAGTGCCAGTGGCCGCTGGTAGCAATACCCTCCAGGCACGCACCTGCCGGCTCTGTCAAGTTGGACATGGGAGATCTGTGAACAGCCTTCACTGCACACCGTCCTCCGTAATCTGGGTGTCTGGTATCAGGACCAAAGCATCTTATTCACACCTGAACTTTTGTGCCAAAAAGGAAGAAAAGAGAGAAGATGATCTTATGTCATCATACAGAATGCCACATTTGGATGACTTTTTTTTTTTTAACAGCAGTCAGACAGAACTTGCAATTTGAGGGTAGGGCTTGATTTCCTGTTTTTATTTACCTAAATAACGTATGCACTGATTTTTTACTTAAAATGAAGGATTAATTGACATCTGGGATGCCAGAAAACTTAGAGGTTCTTTTGTTTGCTTGTTTTGTTTAGGGATTTGGGGATTTTTTAAAAAATAATCAAAATGGAATTTTCTGGTACTGCTTTAAATAATTATTGAGGTCTTTCAGCACTTTACGCTTTCTGATTTCTTGTCCTGTGGAAATTATCTCTCTTTCTGTCGATTTTCATGTCACCTGATGTATTGGTACAAATCAGATTTAGTCATACTCTTCTGACTATCAAATTTTTATTTGAAATGATACTGGATTATTTTGTGCAGAATATTCTGACTTTGGGAAATGTAAGTGACTCCCTTTGGTTCTGGACCAGTTCTGTTCATTTATGTCAACATCCTAGAAATAATTAGCAATGAACCTATTTCACATAACAGGTGCAAAGAAAGACCAGATGGACTTTGCAATATTAACCCTTTGCAGTCATTATATTTAGCTGCTGCCTGTATTGCTAAAATGATTTTAATGGTTGTCTGAAGGCAAAGGGCTAATCTTTAGTATACTGCCACTAAAGGACACTTATTTATATCAAACTTTTATTTTTAGATATTATAAGCATACAGTACATAACTGATTAAATTGATATCTACTAGAGATTTATGGTAGAGAATGGACGGCATTCAATAACTGGAGCCCTAGATTGTCACTTTATTTAAAAAAAGACAAATAGTCATCTGACAAGACAGCGCTGTTGCCATTAAGAGGAGAAATAGATTACTATCCTTATCATGTACACTCTAGCTGTGCTCCGTATAGGTCACAGGACTTTCAAAAACCATATTTGTCTGCTTGAAGTAGACATGTTTGTTGAGAACAGAAAGGTTTTATTTAAGTTTCCAGGGTGACAGTTTATAAAAACAGCCAAGTTTCAAAGGAAGACCAAAAAAACAAAAAAAAACAAAAACCTGTTTTCTAAGTGGCTAGACTCATTGATACTATCTTATACTGTGAAAGTCCAAGAAATCAGGCAACATTGTTTCCTAGGTCTTTTCGGACGTCTTATTATAGATTTATGAAGGGTTTTCAATCCATGAAGAAAATCACTAAGTGCCTCTCTTTCTTCAAGGCAATATTATTTCCAAGTGTATTAATTTGTTGGAAAACTTTCCCATAGGAAATGTTGTGAATTACCTGTACTGTAATGACTTATTTATGTTCAGGATTCAAGACTTTCTACATGGACATAAACCACTGTCACACATTCTCAGCAGAAGGCATTACATCAGCATACATAACAATTGGGGATTTTCATACAAATGTGAGATTAGAAAGATTCGCCATGACTAAGTCTTACCATTAAAAGAGTGGAAGAGAAATTTTGCACACACAAAAAATTTCACTTTAAAAAATAATATTGGTAACCTGGAAGGCATAGATAATGGGCCTGTCGTAAAATGATATCGTTACGACAGCACAAAGGGGATGCCTATTCCTAAACTAAATCTTGCATGCTTAGGCGTGAGAACTAAATTGCTCCTTTTGCAATTACAACAGAATCATCCTGTGCACATGTCACATGTACACATATTGTCACATGGAGCTCCCTGCCTTATGTGGCTGTATGAACACGTCATGCTACACATTCAGCACAGGGTAAGGACTGGGTTGTTTCCTGTTCCACTCTGTGCTGTAATTTCTTTAATAAGACCTTCCCAAATTAGGAAAAAACAACAATCACTTAGACTCTTTCCCCAGCTCTCTACCATGCAGTTGAGGAAGAAGGAATGAATTTGCAGTATTGATACAGGTTTTATGAACAGTGCTTTGATACTATGCCAAAGAGAAAACTGTCCAATTAAACTAAATAGGGTGGCTAAAAATAAATAAAAACACTGGAAATTACTTTTCTCACTTTCTCTTGATGCAATGAAGGGAATATGACACTACAGTATATGGTGTTGTCAGTGTTATATGATGCACAAAATATTTGGATTATTTGAATAAATGTTAGTTTTTAATCAATCTGTGCCTTAATAGTGACCGGTTATCTGTAAATAGAGAACAGATACAGATTGTATTTTTGTGGGGTTTTTTGGTCCTTTTAGTGATTTTTTAAAAAGAGAGATGGAATTAAGCATTGAAAATGGGAATTTTTTCTAAACTAATCAATTGTTATATGAAAAATAAATTTATATAACCCCTTTGTATTGCCCTTGCTAGATGAAATGTCTTTTAAAAAAAAATCTTTATACATAAACCTATGCTTTTGTTTTCTAAGAAAACTTTTATTTTTTTTGCCATTTTCAGCAGAATTCGATGTCTCTGCAGAATTGAGCATGCATTCTCTCTCCTGTTGTTTTGCACTGGCCATCCTCATTTTCATCCAGAAGCTAAGGCACTTTCTTTTAGCCAGTGAGTTCAGGACCAGTAATCAATCATTGTTTCTGTGGCCACCCACAGGTATATACCAAGAGTACGATTACACGTTTTATTCTTGTTCTTTCTTCCTTTTATAAAGAATCAAGTGTATGACCACTTTGACAATCTCATCCATCAGCAGAGGAGCTCTTTACTAAAGTTATGCTGGGCTTCTTGACCCAGGTTCCTGTTTCAGAGCCTGACCATCATGCTAGCACACCGAACACCTGCTGTGCCTTGTGCTGAGATTCCGTCTGAACTCATTTTCATATGGAATTAGTATCCTATTACTAATCCTGAGATTTGTTAAATCTCAAGGAAACCTGAAACTTCCACTTATTATGCTTCCAGAAATACCTCCACTTGAATTACCAATGCCAGTGGTTCTTTAAAAATGTTTCTAGCACAAGAGTTCTTCAGATAACAAATATTACTTATAAACCCAATGTTAAGTTATGCATTCGCTCATTTTTCTGTAAATACATAGGGCTTAGTTAGTACCAGGCCCTGTTCTAGGAACATCAGTGAATGGAACATAAACCCTTGCCCTCACTAAACTTCCATTAGAAATGGAAAACAGTGGAGCTGGTGAGGGACTGGAGGATGGACTGTCCCCACCCTTCAGCATAGGCCTCCATGTGTTTATAGCACTGGAATTCCTGTGCTGTCTAGAAACCCCCATTTTTGACAAAACTGTTGGAAGTTCCCATCTCATAGAAATGGGCCTATGCTCTCAAATGCAGTATTTCTTTCATGTACCTTTTGTTTTCTAGGTTTCATAGGTTTAATCAGATTCTCAAAAGGAATGTGGCCAAAAGGGTTATGACCCACATTTTTATAGTTACACTATATGACCCATAACTTCTTAGATATGACTCCAAGTGACTTTGCAATATTTAGAACTCAGGTTTACCTTGCGAGAACATGAGTTTATTACCACTGCGGACACTCTGAGAATGTAGTATAGAGAGTGATGCTAGATGGTGACATAAGTTGTTCCTGACTTTGCTCCCCCCGCCCCCAAGAACAAGTAACAACTATTCATGGACAGGGCACCACTAAGAAAGTCCTAGAACATGGGGGTGAGGCTGAAGTGCTCCTCATGCCACAAAGACCAAGACAGACTGATTGGAAGAATATCAGAAGTGGCTACACAGTGATGGCATTGCCCCTCCCCCAGCCCAGTGCAGTACCATGCCAAAAGTTCTCCCCTAAGTCTAAAGTTCCTCCACTGGAAAAAGAGGACCCAGGGGTGACATCCAGCCCCCTAAGGGTAGTGGCTTGCTCTGTAGGAGCACCTATTCTGATCTTGCTCCATGGGGATAATGGGAATCTGATTATGATGGAGAAGGGGATGGGCTTCCAACAACCAACACTCAAATCTTAGCAGACCACATTTCTACCTGCAGGCCCAAGCAAGAGTTGACTTTGTAAATCTACAGAACCAAGTAGGTGATGCAATCTGACCAGGTGTATTCACACCATGGCAGGGTACAAACCTACCAGATTTGCATTTTCAAACAGAGTTTTGGCAACCCAGGAGTCAGTCTTCCTGCACCCAGCCAGGAGAGCTGTGTCATCCCCCCCACCCCACATCCTCTGTGGAACATAGTCCCCAGCCCCATATGACAGGCAGGGCTGACAGAACACCTGGAAGTTCCTGTGTAACATGCAAGCTGAGGTGAAAGGGAAGAACTGATTGTCCCCAAAGAAGAGTAGCCCTGTTTGGCCAGGAAACTTGAGGAATGGGTTGGCTTGCATCAATACCACAAACAGAACCTTAGTGGTATTGGAGCTGTTTCTCCTGCTGTGCCCAGGAAAGGGAAACAAATCCATAGCCCCAATTTTTTTTAAGGTTTTATTTATTTATTTGACAGAGCATAAGTAGGCAGAGAGGCAGAGGGAGAAGGAGAAGCAGGCTCCCCACTGAGCAGAGAACCTGGCACAGGGCTCGATCCCAGGACCCTGGGATCATGAGCTGAAAGCAAATGCTTAACTGACTGAACCAGCCAGGCGCCCCAGCCCCAATTATTTTTGAATACAGCCTTCAACCTGCCTGACCAGGGAACCTTATCAGAATTTTTGGGAAGTTGTATATGCCCTCCACCAGCCCTACTTACAGTGGCACTTGAACAGAAAGCATAGCCTGTGGTACTCCCCATCTGTAGACCAAAATCGGTGACCTCACTAACCAGGATATTCGTTGTACACTCTTGCCTGATTCAGGTGCCCAAACAACAAGCCATGCAGACTCTGGTCTGCATGCCCTCCCAGGGAAGGGGAGCTCTTTTCATAGCCCCACCTACTGCTGAGTATAGCACCCAGTTCTCACTATTAGGTAGGCCTGATCAGAAACAAAGGCAACCGTGGAGCCCGTCCCACAGTTTCATTTGGGCAGGGAATGAAGTCAGCAGTCCTAGTCAGCTGTTTTCAGCCAGTGTCACACCACCCCAGCACTGACAGAGCTCAGTTACCTTGCCCCCAGATAGACCCTCATGGCAGGCCCCATTGTCCAAGAATGTTACCCCAGCAGATATGTCCAGAAACCCAAATTTAGCTAACTGGTCTGTACTGTCTCTGCAAAGTGAACCTGTGAAGTCTGAAAGAGGAGACAACTTATATACCAATGCAAGGATCACAAAAATCAGGTAAATATGACACCACCAAATGAAACTGAAAGCTGAAACTAATAACTGAAGGAAATGGAAACATAGGGAAATGGAAATCAATGAACTGTTAGGCAAAGAATTCAGAAAAATCCTCTTAAAGGAGTTTAATGAACTAGAATAACACAGTTAAGCAAAATTAGGAAAATAATACACAAAATAAGATGTTCAACAAAGAAATAGTAACTATAAAAAAACAAATCTAAGAGCTGAAAAGTACAATAACTAAAGAATTCAATAAAGAGATTGAAAGGAAGACTCAACAGAAGAAAACAAAACAAAACAAAACAAAAAAAATAACAAAAAAAAGGGAGACTCGACTATACAGAAGAAATAATCAGAGACCCGGAAGATAGGACATTTGAAATTATCAAGTCAGAGCAGCAAAAAGAATAAAAAACTGTGAAGAAAGCTTACAGGACTTATGGAACATAATAAAAACAATATTAACACAATAACAACAAAAACACATGGGAATTGCAGAAGGTGGAGAAAATGAGAAAGGAACAGAAAGTATATTTAAAGAAATAATAGCTGGAACTTTTCCAAGGAGGAGAGATAATTAGACATCCAGATCCAGGAGGCCCCAAAGACTCCGAGTAGGTCAAACTGAGACATTATAATTACGTGGTTAAAAGTCAAAGACAATTTTAAAAGAAGCAAGAGAAAAAGAAAAAGTTATATACAGGGAAACCCCATAAGATTATTGGCAGATTTCTTAACAGAAATTTAATAGGCCAGATAAGAATGGGAGGACATATTAAATGTTGGGGGCAGGGGGCGGGGGGGAAGCTGTCAACCAAAAATGCTATACTTGCTAAGCCGTCCTTGAGGAGGGATAAAAACTTCCCTGAACAAATAAAAGCTGTGGTAATTCATCACCACTAGTCCTGCTAAAGGGAGGTCTTTGAGTAGAAATAAAAGGATGCTAATTAACATCGTAAAACATAATAAGGCAGTATTATGTATTACAGTGCCAATGATAGGTATACTATCAAAGTTAGATCGTGTACTACAGTAATCGATTCTGTACTATGGTAATGGTGGTGCATAAGTTCCTAAGAACTTTAGTAGTTATAAAACAAAAGTAGTGAAAATCATAACTATAAAAATGTGTTGCACAATATAAAAATATGTAAGTTGTAACATCAATAATGTAAAATGTGAGGAGAGAAGTAAAAGTGTAAAAATAAATAAAAAGTGCTACAGAATTCTATCAAAGTTGTCATTAGTTTAAAAAGGGTGTTAAGCAGAATAGAGAGCCCAGAAATGAACCCTCAGCTCTTTGGGCAACTAATATTTGATAAAGCAGGAAAAAACATCCGGTGGGAAAAAGACAGTCTCTTCAATAAATGGTGCTGGGAAAATTGGACAGCTACATGCAAAAGAATGAAACTTGACCACTCTCTCACACCATACACAAAAATAAACTCCAAATGGATGAAAGACCTCGATGTGAGACAGGAATCCATCAAAATTCTAGAGGAGAACATAGGCAGCAACCTCTATGACATCAGCCAAAGCAACCTTTTTCATGACACATCCCCAAAGGCAAGAGAAACAAAAGATAAAATGAATTTATGGGACTTCATCAAGATTAAAAGTTTCTGCACAGCCAAGGAAATAGTCAGAAAAACTAAGAGGCAGCCCACGGAATGGGAGAATATATTTGCAAATGACACTACAGATAAAGGACTGGTATCCAAGATCTACAAAGAACTTCTCAAACTCAATACACGAGAAACAAATAAACAAATCAAAAAATGGGCAGAAGATATGAACAGACACTTTTCCAATGAAGACATACAAATGGCTAACAGACACATGAAAAAATGTTCAAAATCATTAGCCATCAGGGAAATTCAAATCAAAACCACACTGAGATACCACCTTACACCAGTTAGAATGGCAAAAATAGACAAGGCAAGAAACAACAATTGTTGGAGAGGATGTGGAGAAAGGGGATCCCTCCTACATTGTTGGTGGGAATGCAAGTTGGTACAGCCACTCTGGAAAACAGTGTGGAGGTCCCTTAAAAAGTTAAAAATTGAGCTACCCTATGATCCAGCCATTGCACTACTGGGTATTTACCCCAAAGATACAGACGTAGTGAAGAGAAGGGCCATATGCACCCCAATGTTCATAGCAGCAATGTCCACAATAGCTAAATCGTGGAAGGAGCCGAGATGCCCTTCAACAGATGACTGGATTAAGAAGTTGTGGTCCATATATACAATGGAATATTACTCAGCTATCAGAAAGAACGAGTTCTCAACATTTGCTACAACATGGACGGCACTGGAGGAGATAATGCTAAGTGAAATAAGTCAAGCAGAGAAAGACAACTATCATATGATTTCTCTCATCTATGGAACATAAGAACTAGAATGATCAGTAGGGGAAGAAAGGGATAAAGAAAGGGGGGTAATCAGAAGGGGGAATGAAACATGAGAGACTATGGACTATGAGAAACAAACTGAGGACTTCAGAGGGGAGGAGGGTGGGGGAATGGGATAAGCTGGGGATGGGTAGTAAGGAGGGCACGTATTGCATGGTGCACTGGGTGTTATACACAACTAATGAATCATCGAGCCTTACATCGGAAACCGGGGATGTACTGTATGGTGACTAACATAATATAAATATACGCCAACTAATGAATCATCGAGCCTTACATCGGAAACCGGGGATGTACTGTATGGTGACTAATATAATATAATAAAAAAATCATTATATAAAAAAAAAAAAAAAGAAGTGACCCAGGGCCCGCACTGCACAGACTCTGGGCTCTGCAGGAGCGGGCATGGCTGTTTGCACCCAAAAATAAATAAATAAATAAATAAAAAGTAAATAAAAAGGGTGTTAAGATTTTAAGATTTTATTTACGGGAAAAACCTGTAGTAATTACACAAAAGATCATGGTAAAAAGAGTCAAAGGATACTGATACCACATAACATCAAACACACACACACAAAGACAGCAGAGTAAGAAAGGAAGAATAATGAAAAAACAAAGAACCAAACAACCAGAAAACAATGAACAAAATGGCAATGAGTTCTTACTTATTAATAATTCATTAAATGTCAATGGATCAGATTTTCCAATCAAAAGACATAGAATGCTGAATGGATAAAAAAAGAAAATCCAAGGATATGCTGCCTGCAAGAGACTTACTTTAACCTTAAATATACATAGAGTCTGAGAGTGAAGGGAAAGGAAGAAATAATTCAAGCAAATGGTAAACAAACAAACAAAAAATCTATATTTATATTGGAAAAAAATAGACTTTAAAAATTCTAAAAAGAAGGGCTCCTGGGTGGCTCAGTTGGTTAAGCTTCTGCCTTTGGCTCAGGTCCTGATCCCACAGTGGACTCTCTGCTCAGCGGGGAGCCTGCTTCTCCCTCTCCCTCTGCCTGCTGCTCCCCTGCTTGTGCTGTAAAATAAATAAATCTTAAAAAAATAAAAAAATAAAGTTGTGAAAAAGAGACAAAGAGAGTCCTTAAGTAATGATGTGGGGTTCAATCCACATGAAGATATAACTATTGTGAATATTTATGCACCCAAATAAGAGCACCTAAATATATAAAGCAAGAACTAACAGAGCTAAAAAGAGAAATAGCAATACAATAATAGTTGGGGACTTTAATACCCCACTCTCAATAATGGATAGATCAGACAGAGAATCAATAAGGAAACTGTTGATTTGAACAACAGTATAGACCAAAAGGATCTAATAGATATATCCAGAACATTCTATCCAATGACAGCAGAACATATGTTCTTTTGAGGCGCACATGGAAACTTTTCCTAGAATAGATCATATGTCAAGGTACAAAACAAGTCTTAGCAATTTCAAGAAAATTGAAATCATGCTAAGTATCTTCTCTAATTACAATAAAGTCAAAAAAGAAGAGAAAAACTGAAAAATTCATGAATTTGTGGAAATTAAACAACTTCATTTTGAACAACCAACGAATCAAAGAAGAAATTAAAAGGGAAATAACAATATCTTAAGACAAATAAAAATGGAAACACAACATACAAAATTTACAGTAGGCAGCAAAAGCAGTTCTCAGAGAAATCATAGTAATAAACACCTACATTAAAAAGCAAGAAAGACCCTAAATAAAAAATCTAATTCTATGCTTTAAGGAACTGGAAAGTGAAGAACAAATTGAGCCCATAGTTAGCAGAAGGAAGGAAATATTAAAAGAGGAGAGATAAAAGAAACAGAGAACAGGAATAGAAAAGATTGACTAAGAATTTTTGAAAAGATAGACAAATTCACAAACCTGTATCTGGACTAACAAGGGAAAAAAGGGAGAAGTCCCAAATCAACAAAATGATAAATGAAAAAGGAGATATTACAACTGACACTACAGAAATACAAAGAATTATAAAAGGCTATTATGAACAACTATACCCCAGGAAATTGGACAATCTAGAAAAATTAGAAAAGTTCTTAGAAATATATACACTACCAAGACTGAATCAGGAAGAAATAGAAAATTAGAATAGACTAATTACAGTAAGGAATAATAAAAAATCTCCCAATGAAGAAAAGCCCAGGACCAACCGGTTCACTGGTGAATTTTACCAAATATTTAAAGAATTAGTGCCAATCCTTATCCTTCTCAAGCTGTTCCAAAATATCAAAGAGGAGGGAACACTCCCAGACTGATTTTACAAGGTCAGCATTACATGATATCAAAGCCAGAAAAGGAAACTCACCAAAAGAAAAATTCAGGCCAACATTCTGATAAATATACATGCAAGATTTTTCAATAAAATACCAGCAAACTCAATTCAGCAGCATAATTAAAGGTTCAGTCACCATGATCAAGTGTGATTTATATCTGGGATTCAAGGATATTTCAAAATATGCAAATCAATCAATATGATACATCGCATTAATTGAATGAAGGAAAAAACCCATATATTCATTTCAATAGATGCAGAAAAAGCATTTGACAAAATTCAACATTGATTCATGATAAAAATTCAACAAATTATGTGTAAAAGGAACGTACTTCTAAATAATAAAGGTCATTTATAGTATCATACTAGCATCCTACTCAATGGTGAAAGGTTGAAAGCTTTTCCTTTAGGATCAAGAACAAGACTAGGGTGCCCACTTGTACCACTCCTATTCAACAAAGTACTAAAAGTCTTTGTCAAAGCAATCAGGCAAGAAAAAAGAAATAAAAAGTACCAGTATTGGAAAGGAAGAAATAAAATTGTCTCTATATGCAGATGAAATGATTTTATATTTAGAAAATTCTAAAGACTTCACCCAAAACTTAGATCTGATCAATAAATTCAGTAAAATTGCAGGATACAAATTTCATATATGAATACCAGTAGTGTTTCTACATACATGCAACAAATTATCAAAAAAAGAAATAAAGAAAAGGATCTTATTTACAATAGTATCAAGAGCAATAAAATACATAGGAATAGACTTAACCAAGGAGGTAAAACTCTCTACTCTGAAAACTATAGGGCATTGATGAAGTCAAAGACACAAATAAATGGAAAGGTATCCTGTGTTCATGGGTTGGAAGAATTAATATTGTTAAATGTCAATACTACCAAAAGACATCTATAGATTCAATGTAATTCTTATCAAGATTCCAATAACATTATTTACAAAGACAGAAAAAACAATCCAAACATTTAAATGAAATAACAACAAAACAAACAAAAAAACCCAAAAAGCCAAAGCAATTTTGAGAAAACAGAATACAGTAGGAGGGAGGCATCACACTTTCTTATTTCAAGCTATAAAAACTATAGTAATCAAAACAGTATGGTCCTGGGTAAAAACATAATATAGATCAATGGAACAGAACTGAGAGCCTAGAAATAAACCTAAGCATATATAACCAACTAACATTTATAAGGGAACCAAAAATACTCAGTGGATAATAGACATTCTGTTTAATAAACAGTGCTTTAAAAAACTAGCTATTCATAGTAAAAGAATGAAACTAGATCCTTATTTTATACCACTCACAAAAATTAACTGAAAATGGACTACAGACTTAAATGTACGACCTAAGACCATGAAACTCCCAGAAGGAATTATAGGAAAAAAGTTTGTTGGCATGGGTCTTGGCAATGATATTTTGGGATATGACACCTTTAAGTGTCAGCACAGCACAACAACAAAACCAAAAATAAACAAATGGGACTACATTGAACTAAAAAGTTTCTGTGTAGCCAAAGCAAAGTAAAAAGAAACCTACAGAATGGGAAAAAAATATTTGCGAACCATATGCCTGATAAGAGGTTAGTATTCAATATATATAAAGAACTCATATGACTCAATAACAAAGACCACCACTACCAAAGAATCCAATTAAAATAGGACAAAAGATCGAATAGATACCTTTGATATATAAATGGCCAAAGGGTATACAAGATGCTCAACATCTCCAGTCATTAGGAAAATGCAAATCAAAGCCACAATGAGATGTTACCTCAGGTCTGTTAAAATGTCCATCTTCAAAAAGACAAAAGATGACTTCCATAAGATGTCAGTATAGGGAGATTCTGAACTCAACTCTTCCCACAGACACACCAAATCTATGGCTCATTTCCTTCTGAAAGAGAACTGAAAATAAAAAAACTATTTCTCTATAACAAAGGATAAAAAGACCACACTGAGATAGATAAGAGAGGCAGAGATGCAATGTCACCAAAAACCCCGCCCCTGGTTTGGCAACACAAAATAGGAACAGATATCACCAGTCCGGTGCTTCTCCCAGAGGAACAAGAGGTTGGCATCCCACATCAGGCATCCCAACTCCTGGGATCTATACCAAAGAAACAAGACCCCAAAACATCTGGCTTAGAAAACCAATGGGGATGTTGTATAAGGGACCCAAAGTGCTATAGAAAACAGATTCCCTTTTAAAGGGATCATGTGTAGTCTCACTTGCCCAGAGACCCAGTAAAAAAACAGCAGTTTGAAAAACTCTTAGACTGTATTTGAAGGAGATTTATTTGTTAGTCTAAAAGCATCTGCTGCAGGGGCAGGGAACAGTTGATCATCTCTCTGGATACAGAGGCATTGGTGGATGCCATTTTTGTACTCTGCACCTACCCTGCTAGCATGAATTGGCAAGTTCAGACACAGAATTCCCCTGCTGCTTGCTAAGATAGGCAGGGGTGAGACGTCATGGTGCTATCTTGCTGCTTGGTTAAAACATGAAAGAGCAGTTGCTGCACTCTGCTCCCTGGCTGGGGCAGCGGAGCATGGTTGTGGTATATTCTCCCACTCCCTAGCTAAAGTCTACAAACACAAGTGGTTGTGACATTCCCACAACTCTCTGGCTCAGGCTGATGAGTGTGAGTGGTCATGACATTCGCCTGCCCCTAGCCTCAAGCTGGCATGTATGCACAAACAAGGCACTTTCCTGCTACATTCCTGAAGCCCATAGATAGTGCAGTCAAGATATTTTCCCACTGCCTTTCTGTAGCCAGCCAGGAAGTCCCTCCCCCTACACTCTCCAGCTGCTTAGCTAAAGCCAGTGGGTTTGCAAAATCCACACACAGATGTCCCATTACTGCCTGGCCCTGGTGGCCAAGGGAGCTGGCATTCCTGAGATTCACAGGAATGCAACAATCAGAAAGACACCCTCCCCTGCCAAGGGCACTGCACACACAGCAGACTGAAACACAACTCCAATCAACCTGTGAAGAGGACTATTTACTTAGCCTGGAACTTTAGCCTGAAGGACAGACTTCAGGTTTCCAACACATCTAGAGGATATGGAGGTGCTCCCAGGGAATGTAGATAGGGAGACACCATTGTTGTACTCTCCTGGACTCACTACAGCTCAATGAGACCTCCCAGAAATGTTTATACACTCATCCGGGGCCCAGAGTTTTGCAACTGCTACCCAGAGGATACTTCATGATCTCCTGGTCTAGAGGCCAGCAGGAATTTCAGTTGCAGCCTCCAGGACTGTATATATTTGCATACTTTAAACCTGCTGCCTAAGGGTCTGGCTTCCAATTACCCTGAAACCAGGTGCTAAATGAGATTCTGCCCCTTGAAACACTGACAGGTCTTGGTACACCCTCAGCCATAAGGATATATCAAGAATAAATTATACAGTTCAGACAATCACAAAGATTCAAAAACAACCAAGAGCAAGGTTGAATGAGAAGATTTATTACTAACACAAGGCCATTCCTTCAAGACCAAGAGAGTTGGTTGTTTCATTTAATACATAAAAATGAAAACAGAGAGTCAAACAAAAATGAGAAAACAGAGAATTATGTTCCAAATGAAAGAAAAAGTCAAAACCTCAGAAAAAGACCTTAATACTATGGAAATAAGTAATGTACCTGATAAAGAACTCAAAGTAATGGTTATAAAAATGCTCATGAAAATTGGGAGAACAGGTGACCAACAAGACAGAAAATATAAAGAAAATACCAAAGAGAAGTCACAGAGCTGAAGAATAAAATAACAACTGAAAAACACACCAGCGGGGTTCAACAGCAGACTGGATGAAGCAGAAGAACTGATTAGAGAGCAAGCAATGGAATTTATGCAGATAGAGCAGAAAAAAGACCTAAATAATCATAATCATAATAAAATAATAACTTAAGGAACCTATAGGACAACATCAAGTGGAATAACATCTGCATTAGGGGTCGCAGAAAAAGAGAGATAAAGGTGCAGAAAACAGATGAAGAAATAATGGTTAAAATTTTCCCTAACCTAGAGAAGAAAACATACATCCATTTCCACAAATCCCCAAGAGTTCCAAAAAAGATGAACCCAAAGAAAGTAACATCAAGATATAATTAAAATGTCAAAAATTAAAGATAGAGAATCTTAAAAGCAGCAAGAGAAAAACAAATTGTTATGTACAAGGGAAATCCCATAAGGCTATTAGCAGATTTCTAAGTAGAGTCTCTGCAGGCCAGAAGTGAGTGGCATGACATACTCAAAGTGCTGAAAGGAAAAAAAAACAAAAAACAAAAAACTTCAAATGAAGAGTTTTTTACCCATCAAGATTATCATTCTGAATTGAGGGGAAGATAAAAGTTTTCCAGATAAGCAAAAGTGAAAGGAATTCATCACTACTAAACTGGCTTTATAAGAAATGTAAATGGGGGGGGCACCTGGATGGCTGGTTGGTTGGGGATCAGACTCTTGATTTTGGCTAGGTCATGATCTCAGGGTCATGTGTTTGAGTACTGCGTCAGGCTCCATGCTCAGCGGGGAGTCTGCTTGAGAGTCTCTCTTTCTCCCTCTCCCTCTGCCCCTATGCCCCTGCCATCACTCTCATGTTCTCTCTAAAATAAATGAATCTGAAAAGAAAAGAGAAAAGAAAAGAGGAAAGAAAGAGAAAGAAAGAAAGAAAGAAAGAAAGAAAGAAAGAAAGAAAGAAAGAAAAAGAAAGAGAAAGAAAGAAAGACGGGCTAAGGGAACTTCTTTAAGGCCGAAAAGTAATACGTCCAATAAATAACAAGAAAATATGAAAGTAGGAAACCTCTTTGGAAAAGGTAATATATATATTATATATTATAATATTATGTAATATATAGCAAAGATAGTAGACTAATCATTTATAAAGGTACTATGAAGGTTAAAAGAAAAAAGTAATAAAGTTAAAACTATAATAATTAGTTAAGGGATATATCAAAAAGATGTAAAAAGTGACATCAAAAACATAAAATGTTGGTGGGGGAATACAAATGTGAAGTTTTGGAAAGTATTCAAATTTTAGTTACTATCAACTTAAAATTGACTCACATAGGATGATATATGTGAACTTTGCAAACCACAAAACAAAAATTTACATTAAACATACAAAAAGGGCTCAGTCAGTTAAGCGTCTGCCTTCAGCTCAGGTCATGATCCCAGGGTTCTGTGATTGAGCCCTGAGTCAGTCTCCCTGCTCAGTGGGGAGCCTGCTTCTCCCTCTCCTTCTGCCCCTCCCTCTGCTCGTGGACTCACTCTCTCTGCCAAATAAATAAATAAAATCTTTTAAAAAAATAAAAATTAAAAAATAAACACATAAAAGAAAATGAGAAAAATATCTAAACATAACAGTAAAGAAAGTCATCAAGGGATGAGAGAAGAGAAGAAAGAAAGAAGAGCAGAAACAGAAGGGAACTACAAAAGCAGCCAGAAAACAACAAAATGACAATAAGACCTATGTAACAATAATTACTTTAAATGGACTAAATTTGCCAATCAAAAGACAAAGAGCAGCTGAATGGATAAAAAGCAAGAAACATCTATATACTGCCTACAAGAGACTCATCAGAAGACACAGACTAAAAGTGAAGAGATGCAGAAAGATATTCCACGCAAACAGTGATGAAGCTGTTGAAGCTATATTCCTATCAGACTAAACAGGCTTTAAAACAAAGACTATAATAAAAAACAAATAGGGGTACTACATAATGATAAAAGGGTCAACACAACAAGAAGGTATAATATATATATGTGTATATATATGTATATATATATATATATACATATATATATATATGTCCCTAACACAGGAGGACCAAAATATATAAAATAAATATTAACAGACCGAAAAGGAGAAATTGACAGCAATATAATAATAGTAGGGGATATTAACACCCTACTTACATCAATGGATAGATCATCCAGACAGAAAATCAATAAGCGAATATCAGTCTTAAACAACATATTAGACCAGATGGACTTAATAGATATATATAGAACATTCCACCCCAAAACAGCAGAATACACAGTCTTCTTAAGTGCACATGGAACATTCTCCAGGATAGATCACATGTTAGGCCATGAAACAAGTCTTGATAAATTTAAGATTGAATTCATATCAAGTTTCTTTTCTAACCACAATAGTATGAAATTAGAAATCAACTACAAGAAAAAATCTGTTGAGAAAAATCCATAAACAGGTGGAGGCTAAACAACATGCTACTAAACAATCAATGGGTCAATGAATAAATCAAAGAGGAAATAAAAATACACCTGGAGACGAGTGAAAATGGAAATACAACATTCCAAAATCAATGGGACACAGCAAAATTTGTTCTAAGAAGGAAGTTAATAGTGATAGAGGCCTACATCAAAAAACAAGAAAAATCCCAAACAATTTAAGCTTTTACTTAAAGTAGCTAGAAAAAGAAAAGCAAACAAAACCCAAAGTTAGCAGAAAGAATGAAATAATAAAGATCAGAGAAGAAATAAATGCTATATAGACTAAAAAAAAAATAGTAAAGATCAACAAACTTAAGATCTGGTTCATTGAAAAGATAAGCAAAGTTGATAAATCTTTAGCCAAACTCATCAAGAAAAAAAAAGAGGTTACAAATAAATAAAATCAGAAATGAAAAAAAAGAAGTTAAAAACTGACACCACAGAAATACAAAGGATTATAAGTAATGATTATAAAAAATCATACACCAACAAGCTAGACAACTTAGAAGAAATGGATAAATCCCTGGAAACATACAATATGCTGGGACTGAATTAGGAAGAAATAGAAAATCTAAACAGACTGATTACTGGTAATGAAGTGGAATCAGTTATTAAAACAAACAAACAAACAAACGAAAAGCCAACAACAACTAATAAAAATCCAGGACGTGAAAGCTTCACAGATGCATTCTTCTAAACATTTAAAGAATAGTTAATACCTATTTTTCTCAAGCTATTCAAAAAAATTGAAAAGGAAAGAATGCTTCCAAATTCATTCTACAATGTCAGCATTACCCTCATACCAAAACCAAAGACACTACAAAAAAAAAAAAAAAGAAAATTATAGGCCCAAATCCCTGATGAACATAGATGCAAAGAATCCTCAACAAAATATTAACAAACTTAATTCAACAATATTCTTTTTTTAATTCAACATTAAAAGGATAATATACCATGATTAAGTGGAATTTATCCTAGGAATGCAAGGATGGTTCAATATACATAAATCAATGTGATACATCACATTAACAAAATAAAGAATAAATATCATATGATTATTGAAATAATGAAGAAAAAGCATTTGACTAAATTCAAAATCCATATGTGATGAAAAATATATCACAACAAAATAAAAACCATGTATGACCAATCCACTGCTAACTAAATACTCAATGGTGAAAAACTGAAAGCCTCTTCCCTAAGATCAGGAACAAGACAAGGATGTCCACCTTTGCCACTTTCATCAAATAGGAAGAATATAGGAAGTCTTAGCTACAGTATCAGACAGGACGAAGAAATTAAGGGAATCTAAATTGGTAAGCAAAAAGTAAAACTTTCACTATTTGCAGATGACC
The DNA here is from genome assembly GCF_017311325.1 of Ursus maritimus. Taxonomy (NCBI): domain Eukaryota; kingdom Metazoa; phylum Chordata; class Mammalia; order Carnivora; family Ursidae; genus Ursus; species Ursus maritimus. Next base: position 64,850,795 of record NW_024426885.1, on the reverse strand, counting down.
TAGTACTGTATATAGAAAATCCTAAAGACTCCACCAAAAAACTATTAGAACTAATAAATGAGGGGCACCTGGGTGGCTCCGTAGTTAAGCATCTGTCTTCATGGGGCACCTGGCTGGCTTGGTCAGTTAAGCATCTGCCTTTGGCTCAGGTCAGGACCCTGGGATCAAGCCCTGCATCAGGCTCCCTGCTCAGTGGGGAGCCTGCTTCTTCCCCTCCCCACCCCCACTCATGCACACGCTCTCTCTCTGTTGCTCTGCACTCTCTCTCTCTCAAATAAATAAATAAAATCTTAAAAAAAAAAACAAAAACATCTGCCTTCAGCTCAGGTCGTGATCCTGGGGTCCTGCGATTGAGCCCTGTGTCAGGCTCCCTGCTAAGTGAGGAATCTGCTTCTCCCTCTCCCTCTGCCCCTATCCCCTCCTCGTTCTTTCTCGGTCTCAAGTAAATAAAATCTTTAAAAAAAACTCTAATAAATGAATTATTTGTAGGATACAAAATTAATATACAGAAATCTGTTGCATTTCTATACACTCATAATAAACTATCAGACAAATTAAGAAAACAATTCCATTTGCAAACTATCAAAAAGAACAAAATACTTAAACATAAATTTTACCAATGAAATGGAAGACTTGTACTCTGAAAACACTGATGAAAAACATTGAAGAGGACACAAATAAATGGAAAGATATACTGTGCTCATAGATCAGAAATATTAAAGTTGTTAAAATATTCATCCTACTCAAAGCAATCTACAGATTCAATGCAATCCTTATCAAAATTCCAATGTCATTTTTCACAGAACTCTAGTAAACAATACTAAAATTTGAATGGAACCAAAATGACCCTGAATAGCCAAAGCAATGTTGAGAAAGAACAAAGCCAGAGACATCATGCTCCCTGATTTCAAACTATACTACAAAGCTATAGTAATCAAAACAGCAGGGTATTGGCACAAAAAGAGAAATGTAGATCACAAAATGTAATAGAAAGCCCAGAAATAAACACATACATATATGGTCAATTAATTTACAACAAAAGAGGCAAGAATATACAATGAGCAAAGGACAGTCTCTTTGATAAATGGTGTTAGGAAAACTGGATATCCATATGCAAAAGAATGAAACTGGACTACATTCTTACATCATATACAAAAATTAACTCAAAATAAAGATGTGAACATAAGACCCAAAATCATAAAACTCCTAAAATAAAACAGGCAGAAAGCAACTTGATGTTGGTCTTAGTGGTGGTTTTTTGCATCTGACAGCAAAGGCAAGGGAAATTAAAGCAAAAATAAAAACATGTGACTCCATCAAACTAAGAAGCTTTTGCACAGCAAAGGCAACCATCAAGAAAATGAAGAGACAATCACTGTGTGGGAGAAGATACTTGCAAATGATACATTTGATAAGAGGTTAATACCCAAAATATATAAAGAATTCACACAACTCAGTAACAAGAAACCAAACAATCCAATTAAAAAATGGGCAGAGGGGACGCCTGGGTGGCACAGCGGTTAAGCATCTGCCTTCGGCTCAGGGCGTGATCCCGGCGTTCTGGGATCGAGCCCCACATCAGGCTCCTCTGCTATGAGCCTGCTTCTTCCTCTCCCACTCCCCCTGCTTGTGTTCCCTCTCTCGCTGGCTGTCTCTATCTCTGTTGAATAAATAAATAAAATCTTTAAAAAAAAAATGGGCAGAGAATCTGAATAGACACATTTCCAGAGAAGACCTAGAGAGGACAACAGACACATCAATAGATGCTCAACATCACTGATCATTTGGGAAATGCAAATCAAAACCAAAATGAAGTAACGCCTCACATCTGTCAGAATGACTATTATCAAAAGAGTGTTGGTGAGGATGTGGAGAAAAGGGAATCCTCCTGTGCTGTTGGTGGACATGTAAATTGATGCAGCCACTATGGAACACCATTTGGAAGTTCTTCAAAAAAATTAAAAATTTTACCATATGATCCAGCAACTCCACTACTGGGTAGCATCTGAAGAAAATCAAACACTCACCTGAAAGGATACATGCAGCCCTGTGTTCCTTGTAGCATTACTTACAATAACCAAGATGTGGAAGCAGCTTGAGTGTCTACTGAGTGATGAATGGATAAAGAAGAGGCGGTATATGTATTCAATGGAATACTACTCAGCCATAAAAAAGAATGAACTCTTGCCATTTGCAACAACATGGATAGATCTGAGGGCTCATGGTACGTGATATAAATCAGATAAAGACAAATACTATGTGATTTCACTTATATGTAGAATCTAAAATATAAAGCATACAAACAAAACAAACCCAGACTCGTAGATACAAAAAGCAGAGTGGTGGTTGCCATAAAGGAGGGGGGTTATGTGGAATGTGAAATGAGTGTAGGGGATCAAGAATTACAAACTTCCAGTTATAAAATGAATAAGTCATAGGGATGTAATATACAGCATGAGGAATGTAATAAATAATATTGACTTAATTTTGTGTATCAGCAAGAGGTAACCTGACTTTCTGTAGTGATCATTTCACAGTATATGCAAATGTCAAATCACTATTGTACATTCAGAACTAATATATGCATACTGAGTTTTATTGCACTTTGCTTAACTGCACTTCACAGGTACTTTTTTTTTAAAACAAATTGAAGGTTGTGCCAGCCCTGGGTCAAGCAAGTGTTTTGGTGCCAGTTTTCCTACAACATTTGCTCACTTTGTGTGTCTATATCACATTTTGGTAATTCTCTCAGTATTTGAAGTTTTCATTATTGCTCTATTTGTTATTGTGATCTGTGATCGGTGATTTTTTATTTTACTATTATCATTGTTTTGGGGTGCCATGAACTATGCCCATAAAAGACAGTGAATTTAGTTAGTAGATATTGTATTTGTCTAACTGGAGATGTGGAAACAGCAAGAGAATTAGAAGTCGAGTGGAGCCTGAAGATGTGACAGAAATGCCGCAATCTTACGCAATCTTAAAACTTCAGTGGTAGAGGGGTTGCTTCCTATTGATGAGCAAAGAAAGGGGTTTCCTGAGATGGAATTGATTCCTGGTGGAGATGCTGTGAAGATGGTTGAAGTGATAACAGAGTGTTTAGGATATCGTATAAACTTAGTTGATATGCAGCAGCAGGGTTTGAGAGGATTGACTCCAAATTTGAAAATGTTCTGTGGGTATAAGGCTATTGAACATCAGATGTTAAAGAAAAATTATTTGTGGGAAAAAAGAGTCAATTGATGTGACAAACTTCATCATTGTCTTAAGAAATTGCCACAGTCGCTCCAATTTTCAGCAACCACCACCCTGATTAGTCAGCAGCCATCAACACTGAGGCTAGACCCTCTACCAGCAAAAGATTCTGACTCACTGAAAGCTCAGATGATGGTTAGCATTTTTTAGCAATAAAGTATTTTTTAATGAAGATACATACATTGGGTTTTTTTTTTTTTAAGATTTTATTTATTTATTTGACAGAGAGAGAGACAGCCAGTGAGAGAGGGAACACAAGCAGGGGGAGTGGGAGAGGAAGAAGCAGGCTTCCAGTGGAGGAGCCTGATGTGGGGCTCGATCCCAGAATGCCGGGATCATGCCCTGAGCCGAAGGCAGACGCTTAACGACGGAGCCACCCAGGCGCCCCGGTTTTTTTAGACATAATGATATCATACACTTAATGGACTACAGTGTAGTTATGTAAACATAAATTTTGTATGCACTAGAAACCAAAAAATTCATTTAACTTACTTTCTTATGATATTCACTTTACTTTAGTGGCCTGAAACTTAACCACAGTATCTCTGAAATATGACTATATCATGTCAATTATACCTTAATAATAATAATAATAATAATAATAATAATAATAAATACTTGGGGGAAAATAATAATAATAAATACTTGGGGGGAAACAGCCAAGAGAAAACAAATGTTGGCAAGGATGTATTTGCACTGTTGGTGGGATTGTGAACTGGTAAAACCACTATGGAAAACAATACAGAGGAAAATTAGCAAATAATTAGTAAAAAATTAAAAAAAGAACTACCATATGACCCAGCAATTCGTCTTCTGGGAATATATCCAAATGAAATGAAAACAGTAACACAAAATGTTATCTGTACCCTCATGTTTATAACAGCATTATTTACAATAGCCAAGACATGGAAACAACCTAAGTGTCCATTGGTGGATGAATGGATAAAGAAGATGTGACAGACACACACACACACACACACACACACACACAGGATTATTATTTGGCTATAAAAAAAAACACAAGGAAATTCTGCCATTTGCAGCAACATGAGATGGACCTTGAGGGCATTATGTTAAGTGAAATCAACCAGACAGAGACAAACACTGCATGATATCACTTATATGTGGAATCTAATTTTTTAAAAAATACACTCATAGAAAAAGAGATCATATTTGTGGTTACCAGATCTGGAGGGTGGATGGAATGGAAATTGGAGAAGGTGGTTAAGAAGTACAACCTTTCAGTTATAAAATTAAATAAGTACTTGGAATGTAAGGTATGACATAAAGACTATAGTTAGCTCTGCTGTATTATATACACATATATGTTGTTAAGAGAGTAAATCCTAAGAGTTCTCATCCCAAGGAAAAAAAATTTTTTTTCATTTTATTGTATCTCTATGAGATGTTGGATGCTAACAAAAATTGTTGTGGTAATCATTTTATAGTATATATAAGTTAAACCATTATTCTGTATACTTTAAATTTATACAGTGATGTATGTCAATTATATTTCGGTACAACTGGAAAAATGTAATAATACTTGGAAATTAATTCCAAAAGTAGACTTCCCAAAAGACATTGGACAATGTAATAAGTGGAGTCGCCTTAGATTTCCAAGTTTCCGAGGGACCTTCACTGTCCTGCCTATGTAAATCTTGGCATACATTGCTTAATTAGCTCAGGATTTGTCCTTTTCTTGAGTACTTATTAATTATACATATTCAAATATCTTAATGAGCTAAATTTAACATCATTTTGATAATAAACTGATATTTATTCAATATTATATAACTCCATTTATCACCAGAGGCCATGATTCTGTTTTCTCCTACAATTCTGCTCCAGGTAAGCAGTTTCCTTTCCTCATCTCCAACAGCCATTCAGATAACTTTCAGGTAATCGGCTGAGAAATGAAGAAATTCGAATTTGTAGTTTGACCAACATGCATTTAGATCTTGTCTTTAGATCTCAGGAAAATTCTTCTGTGTCACAGAATCCTCCTCTGTAAAATGGACTTCCTACCCACCTCCTAGAATGGTTGAAAGGTTCAAGGAGCCTTAAATAAATCATCGCACAGAATCATTGCACAGAGTGAGCAGTGGGTGAACAGAAGCTACTATCATACGAACTGGTTGTTCCTTTCCCTGTCTGGGCATTTCTTTGCCCATCAGGGATTGTCACCCTGTTATCTGCCTTTTGCGTCGGCAGGGGAAGCCCATTTCTCGGGCCAGATCATGAGTCATAAGGAGCACTGTAAACCCCAGGCTCAGCCGCCTGCCTCCAGACTGATAAGGTTGAAGTCAGACCACTTTCCTGAAGGTGAAGGGTCGAGGGCCTCACAGTTCGTACAGAAATCTGTACCGCATTTGATTACTTTTTATCTTGGTTCTTTTAAATCTCTGACTCACCAGAACACAATACGTGTGGAGACGATTAGTAGCTAATTCTAATAGTCATATACTTTGTGTTTAATTGTTACGTTCCCAGAGAGTTCTCATCACTTCCAGATGGCATTTTTTCCCCCTAAGATCACCTCAATCCTCACCCCCTGGTTCTGCTCAATTTCTCCCGTTCCCATTTTGGGGGGCCCACCACTCCCCCAGGATTTAATACCAGTTCCCTTTGTGTGTGTATAATGAGCTTTTCTTTTGTTTTTTTTAGAAGGAGCCATTTGCCTATATCTGTGCTAAGTTTAGTTGTTTTCACTTTAAAAAGTGAACTGAATTAGATAATATTTTACCATTCCTACAGATGTGGCCAGGACACTTCAAAAACACCTCATCAGGGGATTTCACATTTTTGTTGCTTTTTAAAATACTTTGACTCATTCTGAAAGGAGGCAAATGGAGCTTAAAGTTCTCTTTCTCAAGGGTTAGGCCACGAATGTGTTTTGGAACAGATTTTGGGAATTGGATTCTGAATCTGACTTTGGAAGCAGAATTTCAGTGTGGGAACCAGAACCTTTAGGAAAAAATTACAGTAACTGAAATGTTTCAACTTCATAATAGAATGTTTGGATGGGTTACAAGAGGAAAAAAAGGAGTAGCTCAATAATTTGGTGCGTGTGCCCCCCCCCCCTTTTTTTTCCTCCAAGGCCAGGGAAAACAAATGGTCCTTACCCCACCATGTTCAGTGCTTCTTAATTCCTAATAAAGAGGTTGTGGGAATTAGACATTAAAGGACTTCAAGAAAACATCTAGAAAACAATATATATATATATATATTCAAACAAAATTTTCACTGAGTCACAATTGACTCTTTGTCCAGACTGCTGATGCAATTTGATACAAAGTAACTATGGATAAAGTTTTCCAGCTTTTTAAGTTTGGAGATGTGGGTGGGTGACACTTCCTTTGAGTTTCCCTTCTTTGCCAGAACCCTAAACTGACACTGATAATGGCCCCGTGAAGTTGCTCTACATAAATTCCTGTAAGTTGAAAAAGTCTCCACAATGAAAAGTTATATCACCTTCTGTTTCACAAAGCTGAGTTAAATTCCTAGATGTGGAAGGGAAATCCATCTTATTATTTTCTTTATATATTTAAAAGCTTTTAAAAACACATAAAACGACCTTAACTGTTCCCATCAGAAAATGTGAGGACAGGGTGGTTTTAAGGAAAGTTACAGCCTTATCTGTCATGTCGTAAATGTTAAATCTGGCACTCCGATATAATGAACATGTCTTTAAAGAAGTGACTTGTGAAAAAATATCAGAGGACATAGAATTGAGTTAGAAAAGAGGGTAATGGGAATAATAAGGATAATACTTATCACTCTTGCATTTTCATAAGCCTAGTGTAAATACAAGCTTTTTGGAATATCTCTGTATTAGGACGTGGAAATGTGCAAAACGGATCCATTACCTTTTGGTCACACTACTTTTAAGGCAATAAGTTAACAAGACTGAGAAACTAGTTAAACAGTTTAAAGCAAAACTTTAGGTGCATAATTCTACATCCTCTTCAAATGGTATTTCTCTATGAATTATTCTATATTTCTCCCCGTTTGTTGAAAACACTTAAATCTAGGTGATGTAAAAATGGGTGGTATGCCAGTGCTTCTCAAACCATATGTGATGAAAAGTCAGTTTTTTAAAATTCACTTGAAAAAATAAATTCTTCGACTAATACATTTGCAAAATATAATAAAAATGTTGTGGCTTTATAGAATTATTATAAAAGTTTCTAAATGCTTCTGCTCACAAACAGTTCTTAGATTCACACCTGTCCGTAGACCACTCTTAGAGGAGCACTCAATTACACATTTTTCATAATTGAAGAGCTTAGAAATATATTTTTAGAAGATACATGAATTATCAAGGGCCATCGCATGTTTTATCAGCTGCACTAGCCTAGAAAGAACTTGGATGTGCTTTCAAGTGTCTTTAAGATACAGTAAGTTGTATAAATCTCTTGGAGAGATACTGAAATGTGTGTCGCATGTGTGCCTAATGTGAATGTGCTTTTCTTTTGATTGCTGTTCTTCAGCCAGCCCTGTGGCTACTACAGCTGCTTCCCGTGTGTTAATGTATCAAATTCTCCCTCTCTTGGTTTCTCCATCTCTCGCTGTCCCGTTTACTTATGCTTTCCCACAACTGAGGGGAAATAGCATTTTCAGTCACTTGGAGGAGAGTTTATTTTGTGTGGCAGTACCCCTAGGATCTGGCATGCGCTAGAAGTGGAAAACATTTCCTTTGAACTTCTCGAGATGGTGGTTTGAAAGGTTCCAAGGCAGAGACCAGCAGGGCATGCACGTGATATACAACATTTTGGAGGCAGGCCCATTGCCATTTTCACCCTTGCAAGGCTAATCCAGACCACTTTGTTCGGAGCCATTCTTTATTAGCAGACGTTAGAACTTTACCTTTTTAGGATGCTCTTGGAAATTGATTTTAATGTTCTGCTAAAGCAGAGGAATCATTCTAGTACTCAGAGCAGACGGTGATAGAGATACAATTTCAGCAGCAAAAAAGGGAAACCAAATCCCAAACAGTGGCCACTGTGGCCTACAGCCCAGAGAAACAAGTTGACAGCAATGTGACGAGTATGTCCAAACTAATGTGCCTGCTGGAAGCAAACAGAGCAACCATGTGCAGTGATGGTAACAAACCAACTACAAGCTGCTTGGGGAGTGTGAGGACCAACTGCTCACACAGAAGGGAAAGGAACCAAATAAAATACTGAAGAGGAAAAGAGGGAAATTGGGGGAATGTGCTGCAGCAAGGCCGGCAGGCCACAACACGAAAGAGTGCAATCTCTGGGTTTGTATCTATGGGCCTTGGATATGTCCTGCTTCGAGAGCCTCTAGCCAGGCAACGGCAACTGCTTCAGCCCAAAAAGGGGGTCCTGAGATGAGGAGGCTCTGCAAAGTGGCTTCCTTTCCAAGGGCTACTCAGGCCTTCCAGAACTGCCCCAGTTAGTTGGGGAAGAGAGAGCGGACAGACTGTCCCTTTGGTGGGAGGAATGAGGGAGACGCCATGGCAAGTTTGTTGAGGAGCTGTGGTCAGAACCTGGACATAGTATCTTCCTTTATGATAATTAAATACGTATCCTATAGCCCGGTTCTGCCTGGTTGTGTGGGCATGTTCCAGAGAGGACGGTCTTACAGCCCCAGGTCAGCCTATGAGTTACAAAGATTAATTCCTACTTTGTGCTTGACTCTCTCACTTATGGTGTTTTGGCCCGTATATTTATTTTAAATATTTATTAAATTAAAACCAGTAAGTTTTATAGAAGTACAGATCCCCAGCTTCACTCCAATGACTAGAAATTTCTGGGGGAAGGTTCAGGCTATCTGTAGTTTCTAAAACCTTTCCGCATCATTCTGTTGCATCAGGGCTGGAAACCCAGTCATTAGAACCACCGGCCAAAACCACTATGAAATGTTCATTTTCAGTTTAACACTTGTCTATGATTCTAAATTTGAATTTAACCCCATCTTTGAGATACTACTTAAAGACTTCTGGCAGGGATGAAATGCAATTTGCTTTTGTTTGGCAAATTCATTCTTCAGAGTGCAAATAAAAAGGGGCAAATAAGAGCTCTGAATAGGGCAATCCTGAGGAAAACATAATTTAAGCTCTCTCAAGCTTTACTAACATCTGCTATGTATACATCAGTTGCAAAATAATCCAAAACCAGTCACAGATTCCCTAACGATTCGTATAAGGCGGTGGTTTGAAGAGCAGGTTAGCAGGTTGGACACTGTACTTGAAAGCTATAAAATTACATAATTAAAATTCTGCCCTTTCTGGCCTCCCCTTCCCCTGAAAATTGAAGTCCATGCTACTAAAGTTCTTTTTATATGCTCAAGTCTAAAACCTCCACGTCTTTAAGTTCACCAAAGAATTGGCCATATTCTACCATAGCCTTATTCTTCTCTCCTTTGTGTACCCCAACAGTTTTCTTCCTGTGAAGGGAGATGTTATTTGTGACCCGTAGCAGAAAGTGGGCTCTGGGTACTGAACACACTGAGAAGGCTGCTCTCACTGTGTATAGGGCAGTACACCTGCCGAGGTCTAAAACATTTCTCTTTCTGGACTGTCATGGTATGTGAAGTTCACCGTTAAATCTGTCTCTTTGATCTCAGATGGGTATGTTCCCAAGCATACAAAAACAGGATGTAGAGATGGGAATTTGTATCACTGTGTCCCCTGTTGTCCTTCCTACCTTGCTGGATCCCTTGATTCTGGGCAGGGCCAGTTTCACGGACATGTGAACAATACAGCTGCACAGGGCCCCATACTTAGATGGGGCTTTTACCTGGTTTAATGCTCTGCTGTTGCTGTCTTGAAATTCTTAATTTTTGAATAAGAGACCCTGAAGTTTCATTTTGCATTGGACCCCAAAATTATGCAGTTGTTCCTGCCTCTGAGGTTGATTCAGCTTCCTATGAATGGTCAGAAACAGTTGGTGTGTCCAACTTCCTTTCCATTTTTGTGATTGTCACATTAAACTGTGTAGCAAGATGAATGAGGAGAGGTGACCCCACTTTGGGGATTTGACTTATGTATTCTTATTGGAGCAGTAATAGGGAGAATGCCCTTCCTTTGGCCCATTGACCCTCATTGGGAAGACACATAGAGGAAAAAGGTCAGATGAAACAGTCAACATAGCAAGTAGGCAGGGCATTGGGGGGCAGGTGTGGCTCAGTCAGTTAAGCGTCTGACTCTTGATTTCAGCTTAGGCCATGATCTCAGGGTCCTGGGATTAAGCATTGGGCTCCGTGCTCATTGGGGAGTCTGCTTGAGGATTCTCTCTCTCTCTCTCTCTCCATCTGCCCCTCCCCCCACTTGTGTTTTTTTCTCTCTCTCAAATAAATAAATCTTAAAAAAAAAAAAGTAGGCATGGCATTGGGAAGAATAGTACCAGCTAAATTCTGAGTTGCAGAGGTAAGACGCCACTCAAAGGAGAAAAGGATAATGTAGGCATTCTGATATTTACCAAGTGCTGAGAATTTCACGGTAGGCATGGCCTGCAGAAGGGGGTGTGTCTTCCAGAGAGCTTTGCACTCACCAGGATCTGGTGATGGGCTGGCTAGCTTTCGAGGATTAAGCATTGGGCTCCGTGCTCATTGGGGAGTCTGCTTGAGGATTCTCTCTCTCTCTCTCTCTCCATCTGCCCCTCCCCCCACTTGTGTTTTTTTCTCTCTCTCAAATAAATAAATCTTAAAAAAAAAAAAAAGTAGGCATGGCATTGGGAAGAATAGTACCCAGCTAAATTCTGAGTTGCAGAGGTAAGAAGCCACTCAAAGGAGAAAAGGATGATGTAGGCATTCTGATATTTACCAAGTGCTGAGAATTTCATGGTAGGCATGGCCTGCAGAAGGGGGTGTGTCTTCCAGAGAGCTTTGCACTCACCAGGATCTGGTGATGGGCTGGCTAGCTTTCAACGTTTTTTTTTTTTTTTGAGCTCTTGCCATGTACCATGAATGTACTATGTTAAGTACTTTATGTCAATTATCTCATTTACTCTGCACAATAACCTTAAGAGATAATTAGCACTTCTCAGGTTGCAGGTGACAAAAACTCATATTGAATATGCTTAAATAAAAAAGAGAAGGCATTGGCTTATATAATTGAAAAGACCAGGGGATGCTTCAGGCATGGCTAGATCCCTGTATTCGATGTTCTCAAGAATCTATTTTTCTCCAACTCTCAGTTTTGCTTTACTTTCATTAGCTTTATTCATTAGTTCTCCCAAAGATGGCTACTAACAGCTCAAACCTTACAGCCTATGTATCTTCCATAGTATTCTAGCAAAAGTCCTGAAGCAGGGTTATATTAGATTACATGATGGTCCCTGACCCAGTCTTTGACTGACTAGCCAAGCTTGGAATACATGTCCACACTTGAAGCCTAATGGCGGGTACAGCTCAAAGAGACACATGGACTGAGTGGGGAGGGGTAGCTCCAAAGGAAAAAGGGGCTGTTGCTGGAAGAAGGTGGGATACATGATAGTAGGGACAACAAAAACCTACTATTATAGGGAGGCACAATTTTCATCTGTTTTTACAGACGGTACTACCGATGCAGAGACGTGTTAACTAATTTGTCAAAGGCCATATAACAGTGAGAGGTTTAGATACGAGCGGAGGTTTAGACACAAGCTCTTTGACTTTAGAAGTGGAACTCTTGTCTACTATGCTAAGTTGCAAAAGATCTGGGGCAGTGTGGACTGATTTGGCTGATCACAAATTGACTGTTTTTAGAGGGGAACTGTGGTCAAAAGATTAGAAAATGATTTGAAAATAGAACATCTTTCTGTCTCTGAGAGCAGATAGATGGGTAGAATTCTGTGCACCATGCCCATTCCAGGCAATGCTGAGAAGTATTGATGAGAGCATCGTGTGAAAGTGAGGGTCATAGCTGAGTGTGCAAACCTTAGAAGTGGCTGCACCTTGGACTGTGTGTTGAAAACCCCTGACCAGGGAATCACATGGGGAGTAAATGTGAAAATGTGCTTTCCTGGCACTTCAGTCTTAAGGAATTCACATGCTCTGATTTCTCTAATTGTCATGGAACCTAAAGAAGCATTGCTAGGAAACCAATGTAAGGGCTGTGGTTCCTACATGTACTTTCTCAACCAATCAAGGAAAACTTGTAATTATCATAGAAAGTGGGGGGAAGAAAGCAGAGAATGAGCCACATCTCCCTCGTCTCACTTCTACTTCTGCCCTCTGTTCCCATCCCTTCTTTAGGGTCAGGGGACATGCTCCTGTATCTTTGAATTCCTCTAGTAGCATTGCTATGAAAGTACGTGCACATATTCTGCTGTGTTCCTCCTAGAGATCTGATGGAATTTAGCTTTGCTACTAAATCTTCATTGTTGGATTTACTCCACTTATAAGATCTTCATTACTTTGAATGAGTTATTTGGCTTCTCGGACACTCAGTCTCCTCATCTATAAAATGTAATTAACAAATACCCACTGCCCAGGGTTATCCTGAGGATTAAGTAAAATAATTTGAATTAACAATCTCATCCAGAGTCTTTCAATTAGCATGTGCTCAGTAAGTGTTGATTTCTTCTCTCTTGCCCCAGTACAGTGATCTTTCCAGGGCAACACTTCAAACACCGTTGGAAAAAACAGTTACTAAAGTGATTTGCATAGAAATGATGGTTCAGAATCTGACATACAGGGTTCCATGCCTCTCCTGAAGTGAATTTTCCAACAAAGGTGGCTGTTGATGCCCTTAGGCCAGAGTTTTCTGGGAACGCCCTTGTAGCTAACAGCTTGGATTTATTTCCCACTGCCGGGAGGGAGAATGCACAGCATGGACTAAGTGAGTGTTAGAAAAGCCTTCTAAGATTTGGGCTAGTACTAGGGGATTTGGGGAGCGGGGGAGTTTTAAACGAAAAGAGATTTTTCTCTGAATTGGATGCTGTCAGGATGCAGACGTAATTCTGATTAGCTTTCTTAATACATCTTACCTAGAAGGATCTAGAACAGGGTAAAACTGATGTGTGTACAGAAACAACAAGCAGTAATTCATATTAGCTAGGAGAGGGGAATATGTGAAATTTGGAAGTTTGGATAATGTTCATGTTTTGTCTGTGTTCACGCAGGATCAGGGAACGGTCTTGTTTTTGTCTTGATCCGTCTTGGTCATAGAGTGGCCTTGCCTGGTGTTGATGTTTTGTAGAATTGTTCAACAGGAGAACACGAAGATCTGGCTGTGAGTGCTAGTCCAGCTTCTAGATGATAGGGGCTGCCTTTCTCCTGGGATTTTTTTTAGTTATGTATTTTATTTAATATGCTTATCACATTGACTATTTAGTACCTGACAGGCATTGTTCTGAGAGCTTCACAGACAATGTCCCCCTAATAGTTACTACTTTCATTACCCCCATTTTACAAATGAGGAAACTGAGAATCAGATGAAATAATTTCCTCAAAGTCATAGAGTTCATGGGTGACAGAGCTAGGATTCAACGCCAGGCAATATGGCTTGTCAGGGCTTCTAAGCTCTATCAAGGCAGGCAGGATGGCGCTTGTCCTAGAAGGCGGCCATCAGTGTCTTTAAGGGTTTTTTAAAAGCTATTTTAAAAAAAATTTTTTACTCCTCCTTGAGCCTTCTCATTTCATCATTGATCCCAGATTCTCTGCGTTTATTCAAAAATCTTGATGGAGTACCTACTGCATGGATATGGTGTATGTGTGTGTGACACATGATTCCAAGCCTCCTGTGGGAAGTCTCCCTTCTCTGCTGCACCTGTGTTGAAGAATCTGCACCCTGACACCTGTTTATGCTAAAGCAAGAGACAGGTCATTCTCTGTTTAGTTGTCATCAAGGGAGATAGTGAGTCTAGAGGGCATATCAAGTAACAGACCTGCTGCAAACACTTTTCTGTGTTGCCAATACCTGAACAAATGGGATGAGATATTCACATCCCAAAGAGCACTACAACAATTCCAGGTGTTGCTGGAACAGAGTGGAAGGTGGATTGATTATGTTGGCAGATGATATGCTCACTGCTGTTTTGATGTTAGGGTCAGAGACAGTGGAAAGAGGCAGAACAGCCTTCCTATGTGGTCAGTTTATAGACACAGCGATATTTACTTGACACTTCTCTTGGCAGTACATCCTTCAAAAGGAATTAAAATTAAGACTCCTCCTGATGCTATAATGTAAAACCATCAGCAATCTCTGTAGTATTTCTCTAGAACAACAACAAAAAAATGCAGACAAAAACCCAAAAAGAAAATGGCAAATGTGCGTGGAAATAGGAAGATGAACTTGGAGCTGGTAAAGGCTCTGAATGTTTGCTTTTAGGAGGTCAAATATCTGTGAACGAAAAGCCCACCCTCCTTCTAGGAGTCCATCTACTGGCAATTATGAGGAGGAAGTTCTTCATGTCCCACTTAACTCTCTCCCATGCTATAGTTAATTCACATCTTTGCATGCCTAGTCATGGGACAGAAGCAAAGTTATCTATGGGAATAACTGACAGCCTTGGCATTCAGCTTTTCCTCAACCTTCCAGGAACCTTCAGTTCCCCTCCTAGATCTACTTTCACTGGCTTCCCAACCTGGAACCTCTTCCTCAAAAAATTGGTTTTGCTTTCAGGACAAATAAAGTCACCTGGGGAAGAGAGGGAAAAAAAGCCCTGTTTGGATATCAACTGCAAGAAATGCCTTTAGTTCTCAAAGGGGTTGTTAATACCTTGTCCAGAAATAATTACCTAATCCAAAGGAATGAAGGATGTTTGGATTATCAGGCATTAGCTGTTGTTCTTTCTAGAAAAGACTGTCAATCTGATTTTCATAGACCTTTGCATGGTACCAAGAAATTGCATACCTGCTCTATCCCCATAAGAGACGTCCTCTGTGGAGGATTGATGATCATCATTAAGTTGAATAATGCATACGTAAAGTGCTTATCATAGAATTTGTCTGATGGTTAGTGCTTAATGAAAGGTAGTCAATCATTATAATCTATTAAATTGTTTTTTATATATTTTGGCTATTACTGGTACGGCACCGTGATCTCAAGTAATTGAACCTACAAACTTGAGGTTATGATCTTGTATAGTAAGAGATTCATGTGAGTTTGGCATCTGGGAGTGCCATTTACCCTTCCTCCATCCCAGGGCATCCTGTCCTCATAGGACAATTAGGTATATGTTTGGTCCTTGTAGTGCTTTCTTTAACTGACATTGGTGATCCAAATTGCTTTTTATTAGTATATGACTTTTGTACCTTATACATTGACAACCTGAGCTAAAATATTGTGTGAACTTCAGCCAAGACAGAAGTTGACAGAGGCTTCAGTACTCACATTGGATACACACCAAACATATATGAAACCAGACACTTTTATAGAGAGTTGTGTGGATTCAGGTCAAGTTGTGCCCCAATTCTGACATAATTATCAGGGATGTGAGGTTACCATTGAATTGCTTGGGGGAAAATGAAGCCTCTCTTGTAGCTCTCCTGGTAATTGGAGTTATGATCCTGAACAAGGCTTTCAGGTCAATGCAGAAGGACAAGATGGGGTTATCTGCAAAATGCAACATGGAAGCCTCCTGGGTTAGACTTGATCATATGGAAAAGGTTCCTTTGGGGTGATTATGCTCCTCATTTAAGGTCCAACCTGAGGATAAATTAGAGTAGTCCTAGAGGAAGTGTCATTAGGGGTGTGGCATGGAAGCACTTACACAATATATTGGTGACTATAGTAAGAATAATGTAAAAATACAAGTAGAAGAGTGCTAAATCTCCAGTGGTTGTTGTGGCCCCTGCCTTAGCCTGGGTTTCCTAGAAAACAGATGGAAATCTTTTGCGTTAACACTTCACTAAGAGAGCATTCACAGGTGAGGAGTGAAGATAAAAAGATAAATATCAGAGAAAGCAGGATGACAAAGATAAGGTAGAAGATGGTGGAAGAGTAGGGAACTTCGTTTCATCTGGTCCCTTGCATTTGGTTAGAAAACTATCAAATCAGTCTGCACACCTATGAATTCAACCCGAGATGTAAGAAAAGAATTGCTGGAATAGAAGAGTGACCACTTTTTGAAAGTTAGGGAGTGTGGAGAAGTGAATTTGAAGGGATATACTGTAGAGGGAGGGAGCCTCTGAAAGCCAGCTACTGAAAAGTGATATAGCCCCTGAATGCAAAATTGGAACTGTTAGAATTCTCTCCAGTGAGAGACGTCCCTGACTGAAAGGTGCTCAGGTGGTGAATCAAGGCAGAATCCTAGGTTGGACAGTGTGGTCTCAGGATCCCCAGGGTCATAGAAAGAATGGGGTGCTTGAGCCAGCAGAGTTTCCAAGTATTGGCGCGCAGAAACTGGTTATAGTCAGTGAGCCCAGGAGGGGGCTCTCAGCTCATTTCACCATAAACCATGAACTGAGGGACAATGGGGTGACCAGTTTCCATGCAGGAGCCCTGCAAAGGGCAGAAATGCGGTGTCCCTCCACCTTCCCCAGGGAGGGGCAGTGTGGGTGTGCACTGCAGAAGTCTGCAGTTTAGCACACACAAAAATAAAGACTGCTTATCCCTGAAGGTTGACTGAAGAGAGGCCAGGCCACGAACTTTCAGCCAGGGCTGGGGCTCAGGGCTTAGCCATTTTCATTTTCATCCTCTAAAGTAGCATGGAAAGCCTTCAGGGGACAAAAGCCACATAGAGCAACCAGAAGCAGCTTATACTGAGCCCAGACCCCCTGGCAAGGGGCAGTGCAACTCTGCCGAGGCAAAGACACCTAAGAATCAGCACAGCATGTCCCTCCCCAGAAGACCAGCTAGAACAACACGTGAATACCAAGGTTATGGAAACTCCAGAGCTAGGGGAAAATAATATATAGAATTTGAGGTTTTTTCTCATGATTTGTTTATCTTTCAGTTTAAAATTTTCCTTTTCTTTCTTTTTTTCCTTTTCAACTAGCTTATTTTTATCAACTCTTTGTTTTTAAGTCTTTTTTTTTAACTTTCATTTTTACATTTACATTTTATAGATATATTCTTCACTTTTGGCTTCCTTTCACTGTATTCTATTTTATTTGTGTGTGTGTGTGTGTGTGTGTGTGTGAATATATATATATATATTCATCTTTCTTTACAATTTTGGGATTTAGTATCTTCTAGCGAACAGACCAAAACACACCCAGGACCAAAATGGATCACTGTTTTGTCCACCTGGGAGATTATATTCTCTCTCCCCACCTATTTCTTTCTTTTTCTTTTTCCTTTCTCTTTTGATTTTTGACCTCTTTGGATTTGTCTAGTGTCTATTTTTCTTGGGTTGTGGTGTTATTTTTATTTTTATTTTTGTTCATGCATTCTTCTCTGGGCAAAAGGACAAGAAGGAGGAATTCAAAACAAAAGAAAGAATCAGAGGTAATACTCTGCTACAGATCTAATTGATATGGATATAAGTAAAATCTCAGAGTTGGAATTGAGGAAAACAATTATAAAGTTACTAGCTGGGCTTGAAAAAAGCATAAGAGACACTAGAGAATCTTTTAGTGCAGAAATAAAATCTAATCAGGTCAAAATTAAATATGCTTTAACGGAGATGCAGTCTAAATTGGATGCTCTTACACCTAGGGTAAATGAGGCAAAACAGAGTAAGTGACATAGAAGACAAGCTGATGGAAAGGAAGGGAGCTGAGGAAAAGAGAGACAAACAACAAATGGACCATAAGGGGAGGCTTCAAGAAATCAGTGATACCATAAAGTGAAATAATATTAGGATTATTGGGGTCCCAGAGGAAAAAGAAACAGAGAGAGGGACAAAAGGTATATTTGAGCAAATAATAGCTGAGAACTGCTCTAATTTGGAGAAAGAAACACGCATTCAAGTCCAAGAGGTAGAAGCCCTCTCATAATCAGTAAAAGTAGATCAACACTATGACACATTTATATAAGAGTGAAGTTTGCAGATTTCAGCGATAAAGAGAAAATCCTGAAAGCAGCTCGAGGCAAGAGGTCCTTAACCTACAAATGTAGAAACATTAGACTGACAGCAGACCTATCCACAGACATCTGGCAGGACAGAAGGACTGGCATGATATACTTAGGGTGCTAAATGAGAAAAACATGCAGCCAAGAATACATTATCCAGCAAGACTGGATAATCATTTAGAATGGAAGGAGAGATAAAGAGCTTCCAGGACAATTAAAAAAAAAAAAAAAAAAAAGAGCTTCCAGGACAAATAGAAACTAAAAGAATTTGTGATCACTAAACCAGCCCTGCAAGAAATATTAAAGGGGAACATTTAAGCAAAGACAGAGCCTAAAGTAACATAGACCAGAAAGAAATAGAGACAATCTTCAGAAGCAGGGACTTTACAGGAAATATAATGGTACTAAATTCATATCTTTCAATAGTTACTCTGAATGTAAATGGGTTAAATGTTCCAATCAAAACACACAGGGTACCAGATTGGATGAAAAAGCAAGACCCATTGATACACTTTCTACAAGAGACTCATTCTAGACCCAAAGACACCTCCAGATTGAACATGAGGGAATGGAAAAGCATTTATCATGCTAATAGACATCAAAAGAAAGATGAGGTAGCAATCCTTTTTCAGACAAATTAGATTTTAAACCAAAGACCCTAGTAAGGGATGAAGGGGGCACTATATGATACTTAAAGGGTCTACCCAACAAGAAGATGTAAAATTATAAATATTTGTGCTCCTAACTTGGGAGCAGCCAATTATATAATCCAATTAATAACCAAATTAAAGAAACACATTGATAATAATACAATAATAGTAGGGGACTTCAACACCCCACTCACAGCAATGGACAGATTATCTAAGCAGATGATCAACAAAGAAACAAGGGCTTTGAATGACACACTGGACCAGATGGACTTCACAGATATATACAGAGCATTCCATCCTAAAGCAACAAAATACTCATTCTTCTCCAGTGCACATGGAACATTCTCCAGAATAGATCACATACTGGGTCATAAATCAGGTCTCAACCAGTACCAAAAGATTATTCCCTGCATATTCTCAGACCACAATGCTTTGAAGCTAGAACTCAATCACAAGAGGAAATTTGGAAGGAACTCAAACACTTGGAGGTTAAAGAGCATCCTACTATAGACTGAATGGGTCAATCAGGAAATTAAAGAGAACTTTAAAAATTCATAGAAACTAATGAGAATGAAAACGCATCAGTTCAAAATCTCTGGGATACAGCAAAGTTGGTCCTAAGAGGGTAGTGCATAGCAATACAAGCCTCTCAAAAAATTAGAAAAAATCCCAAGTATACAAGATAACCTCACACCTAAAGGAGCTGGAGAAAGAACAGCAAATAAATCTTAAACCAAGCAGGAGGAGAGAAATAACAAAGATTAGAGCAGAAATCAGTAAGATAGAAACCAGAAGAACAGGTCAATGAAATTAGAAGTTGGTTCTTGGAAAGAATTAATAAGATCGAAAAACCTCTGGCCTGTCTTATCCAAAAGAAAAGAGAAAAAAACTCAAATTAATAAAATCATGAATGAAAGGGGAAAGATCACAACCAACACCAAGGAAATACAGAGAATTTTAAGAACATATTATGAGCAACTATATGCCAAAAAATTAGGCAATCTAGAAGAGATGGATGCATTCCTGGAAACTTAAAAACTACCAGGACTGAAACAGGAAGAAATGGAAAACCTGAGCAGATCCATAGCTAGAAAGGAAACTGAAGTAGTAATCAATAATCTTCCAACAAACAAGAGCCCAGGGCCAGATGTTTTCCCAGGGGAGTTCTACCAAACATTTAAAGAAGAAATAATACCTATCTTTCTGAAGCTATTAAAAAAAATAGAAATGGAAGGAAAACTTCCAAACTCATTCTATGAGGCCAGCATTACCCTGATCCCAAAATCAGACAAAGACCCCATCAAATAGGAGAATTATAGACCAATATCACTGATAAACATGGATGCCAAAATACTCAACAAGATCCTAGCCAATAAGATCCAACAGTACCTTAAAAGGATTATTCATCACACCAGGTGGGATTTATTCCTGGGATTCAAGGGTGGTTCAACATTCGCAAATCAATCAATGTGATACATCACATTAATAAAGTAAAGGATAAGATCCTCTCAAATGATGCAGAAAAAGCATTTGACAAAATACGGCATTCTTTCTTGATTAAAACTCTTCAGAGTGTAGGGATAGTGAGAATATGCCTCAATTTCATAAAAACCATCTATGAAAAGCCCACAGTGAATATCATTCTCAATGGAGAAAAACTAAGAGCTTTTCCCCGAAAGTCAGGAACATGCCAGGGATGCCCACTCTCACCTGTTGTTAAAATTACTAGAAATCCTAGCCTCAGCAATCAGACAACAACAACAACAAAAAATAAATAAAAGGCATTCAAATTGGAAAAGAAGTCAAACTCTCACTCTTCACAGATGACATGACATTTTATCTGGAAAACCAAAAGACTCCACCCCAAAATTGCTGGAACGCATACAGAAATTCAGCAACATGACAGGATATAAAATCAATACACAGAAACCAGTCACATTTCTATACAATAACAATGAGACAGAAGAAGGAGGAATTAAGGAATCTATGCCATTTACAATTGCACCAAAAACAACAGGATACCGAGGAATAAACCTAAGCAAAGAGTAAAGGATCTGTACTCTAAAAACTACAGAACACTCATGAAAGAAATTGAGGAAGACACAAAGAAATGGAAGAACATTCCATGCTCATGGACTGGAAGAATAAACAGTGTTAAAATGTCAACACTGCCGAGAGCTATCTCCACATTCAATGAAATCCCTAACAAAATACCATCGACATTTTTACAGAGCTGGAACAAACAGTCCTAAAATTTTTATGGAACCAGAAAGACTCTGAATAGCCAGGGGAATGTTGAAAAGGAAAACCAAAGCTGGAGGAATCACAATGCCAGACTTCAAGCTATATTACAAAGCTGTAATCATCAAGACAGTATGGTACTAGCACAAAAACAGACACATAGATCAATGGAACAGAACAGAGAACCCAGAAATGGACCCTCAACTTTATGGTCAGCTAATCTTTGACAAAGCAGGAAAGAATATCCAATGGAAAAAGGACAGTCTCGGGGCACCTGGGTAGCGCAGTCGTTGGGGCGTCTGCCTTCGGCTCAGGGCGTGATCCCGGCGTTCCGGGATCGAGTCCCACATCAGGCTCCTCCGCTATGAGCCTGCTTCTTCCTCTCCCACTCCCCCTGCTGTGTTCCCTCTCTCGCTGGCTGTCTCTCTGTCACATAAATAAAATCTTAAAAAAAAAAAAAAAGGAAAAAGGACAGTCTCTTCAATAAATGGTGCTGAGAAAATTGGACAGCTACATGTGGAAGAATGAAACTGAACCACTTTCTTACACCATACACAAAGATAAACTCTAAATGGATGACAGACCTCAATGTGCGACAGGAAACCATCAAAATCTAGAGGAGAACACAGGCAGTAATGTCTTTGACCTCAGCCTCAACAACTTCTTATGAGACACATCTTGAAAAGCAAGGGAAAAAAAAACAAAAATGAATTATTGGGACTTCATCAAGATAAAAAAAATTCTGCACGACAAAGGAAACAGTCAACAAAATGAAAAGACAACTTATAGAATAGGAGAAGATATTTGCAAATGACATAACAGATAAAGTGCTGATATCCAAGATCTATAAAGAACTCAAACTCAACACCCCAAAACCAAATAATCCAGTCAAGAAATGAAGAAGACATGAATAGACATTTCTCCAAAGAAGACATACAAGTGTCCAACAGACACATGAAAAAGTGCTCCACATCACTTGCTATCAGGGAAATACAAATCAAAACCACAATGAGGTACCACCTCACACTAGTCAGAATGGCTAAAATTAACAAGACAAGAAACAACACGTGTTGGTGAGGGCTGGAGATAGGGGAACCCTTTTACACTTTTGGTGGGAACACAAGCTGGTACAGCCACTCTGGGAAACAGTATGGAGGCTCCACAAGAATTTAAAAATAGAGGTACCCTATGACCCAGGAATTACACTACTATTTACCTTGATGCAAATGTAGTGATCCAAACGGGACACCTGCACCCCAATGTTTATAGCAGCAGTGTCCACAATAGCCAAACTGTGGGAAAAGCTGAGATCTCCATTGACAGATGAATGGATAAAGAAGATGTGATTCATATATACAAAGGAATATTATTCAGCCATCAGAAAGGATGAATAGTTACCACTTACATTGACATGGATGGAACTGGAGGGTATTATGCTGAGTGAAATAAGTCAATCAGAGAAAGACAATTATCATATGGTTTCATTCATATGTGGAATATAAGAAACAGCACAGAGGATCATAGGGGAAGGGAGGTAAAATGGAATGGGAAGTCATCAGAAAGGGAGAAAAACCATGAGAGACTCTTAACTATAGGAAACAAACTGAGGGTTGCTGGAGGGTTGGTGGGGGAATAGAGTAACTGTGTGATGGGCATTAAGGAGGGCATGTGATGTGATGAGCACTGAGTCTTATATGCAACTGATAAATTTTTGAACTCTATATCTGAAACTAATGATGTACTATAGGTTTGCTAATTGAATTTTAATTAAAAAAACAAAACAAAGTACGGTAGTGTATTCCCCAGCTGACCATAATTTTGTAACAAGATGACCAAAGGGTCATGCAGGAAGTGTTTTGGGAGGCTATGGAGATCTCCTGCCTCTGCAATCCAGCCTTTAGAGATAGCGGGCAAAGAAAGAAAAGGGAGCTCATCTTCATCCTGTAGGTCATATTTTTGCTCCCCTGAATATCAACACCTATATGTTTCTGGGTCTCACATGCATGGTTCCAGGAGAGTCTTTTGGCATTTCATACCTCAGGGATGACCAGTGACCCCTAAACAGATGGTTTACAGTATGGGAATGAGCAGTGCACCGTTGTGACATGCTCAAGAGATACTGAGGGATCAGGACCAGCGGATTCATCAGTACCTGAAGTCAGTAGCAGGAGAGATGGCAGCAGCAGAGAACTGGGTCCTCGACCAGAGGGAAAATGCAAGCAGATGTTAGTACTGCTCAAGCTAGAGAGCATGGCCTAGAGAGTTCTAGGGCAATATATTTCCCATCTTCTCTCTCTCACTCTTGCTCTCTCTTTCCAAAGAAGATCCTTTACTGAAACCTATTTAAAACATTTGTCCTTAATTCAAATAAACCTCAGTTCAGTGGAATGGCTGATGTCTGATCTATGTAAGGGCTTCATGGTGAAAAAATACACCCCACCTATGAAGACATCAAAATGGGTTCCTAATAAGAATGCGAATGTAACTCAGGGTCTCTGTCCTATCTTCTTCAGGATTTGACTGAGCTCCTCAGATTTGTGTATCTGCCAGATGAAGAAATCCCTATAGTGCCTGGTGTCCTTGGTGTCTGCAATGTAGATCGTGTCCTTACCAATGTAGAAGTCAATCTCAGAGGCTGACTGAAATTTGCCATCTAGGTCAGAGATGACCCTGATCCACACCGGGTTCTTCATTTTGTGTTTGAAGACTAGGAGCTAACATGGAACTCTTGCTCCGTGAGGTCCAGGAACTCAGCCAGCTTGTCCATAGGCATGGTGGTGTACAGCTTGAGGAAGCCTGTTCCTGCACTTCATCAGAAAACACCTTCATCTGCTCCAAGAAGGTTTCTTTGTGTAGTTGGGATGCACGTTGCCATAGTTGGGCACTATAGGTGACAGGAATTTGGGGCAGGAGTATCTGAAAATTTCCTCATAGACTTGTGGGTCTATATTTCTCCCACAGCAGGAGGTGAATGCTCTTGTCAATTAGCATGGGGTACATAGTGAGGATGATGGCCAGCAGCAAATGCATCTGCTTATTCTACTCTTTAATCATCTCATACTTATATGTGGTCCTCTGAAACATGCTCTTGGGTCCTCTGGATGTAGAACAGGATGTTGGCAAAGATCCGGATAGCATCCTGGTAGCAACACATTATCAAATATGTAAAATTGATCTTATAGTATGTGGTGACCTGACACTCAGGCACACTCAAATCCATGTTCTTCTTGCTCAGTTTGATATTCTCCAGCACCTTGACAACCTGGTAGTAAAATCCCAACAGAGAGTGCAGATGCAGAAGACCCACCAGGCTGAAGTAGCCAAGCTTCTTATATAAGGAGTGCTGTCCGTACTCCCCAGCCACACTCTCAAATTCACCTCCACTTGTGTACCCCTCCAACTGTCAGTTAATGTTGGACTTGTCTACCAAGAAGTGAAGAACATTGAGGACACTGAACATTCCAGATTTTCGAATTAGAACAAAGTCAATCTCCTCTGACTTCTAGTCAGTCTTTTTTTTTTTTTTTTTAAGATTTTATTTATTTGACAGAGAGACAGCCAGCAAGAGGGAACACCAGCAAGGGGAGTGGGAGAGGAAGGAGTCTCCCAGCGGAGGAGCCCGACATGGGGTTTGATACCAGGACTCCGGGACCATGCCCTGAGCCAAAGGCAGATGCTTAACGACTGAGCCACTCACGCGCCCCAACTTCTTGTCAGTCTTACAGCAGTACTGACTAAAAGACTGAAACTGATAGATGAACTCATTGATGTTATCCCAGAACCACAGGTTGGGTAGTTCAAGGGGAGCAGGACCATCAGCATTAAAAATGTCTTGGAAGAGATTGCAGTAGTTGTAATAGGATTCAGACCCCCTGCTCCAAAGAAGGTCCCTCATTGACATTGGCATATACTTGCCTGAAATATAATTCTTTGTACAAAATTGGGAAGACAGCACTGTTGCCAACCTGTGCAACAAGGGCTTCAGTTTCAGGCCAGGGAGTATTCTTGAAGAATCTTGAAGAATCAAGCCAGCTTGGTTCAGCTGTTGTCACAGATGTCCTGGATCTCATACAACTTTTGGTCAATGACATTACTGGACACATGGCTGGCCTGCAACTCATACACTTCTGGTCAATCAGATCTGAGAAGGTTTTGTGGAAATACTGGATGAAGTTTTTGATTACCTTGAGGATCACCTGATAGGTCTGCTGTTCATACTAATGTTTGTAAGCCAGATCCTGCTTTGGATCTCCTGTATGCATATCATAACTGTCCTGGTAAGCATAGGGATCATAAGCAGCCTCAGACTCATAATCATCAGCAGGAAAAGNNNCATGGTTGCAGCACTCACAAATACCACCAGAGAGTCCCATCTTCTCTTCACACTCTGGAGGGTGTTGAAATGAAATGAAAACAAGAAAGTTCACCTTCCAGCTCCTAGGTAGCCAAGAATCAAGAAAGCTTAAGTTTAGAAGAGGTGGTCCAATAATTAAAAGTACTCTGGGCAATGACAATATGTTCCTTATTCAGAACAATGGAATAAAGAAATAGATTGAAGCTATGGAAGTAAAAAAATATTGCTTTTGATGTGGCAGAAAGTTCTGTAAGAGGATGTCACTGTTTGGAAGAAGGGGTTGGGACAGTTAATATCTTAATTGCTTTAAGGGAGAGACAATGATAATGGAGTATTTACAATTCTATTAGTACCATATTATTTTTGCAATGTATATGAGAGGAAAAAGACAGAATAGATATCACAAATGGCCCTTTTTGGAGAAAGCTAAGATATTTAGGAAGGTAGTTGGGGGTTGTTGAGAAGTTAGTATTGATCCGATGGAAAATTCTGAGTTGAAAGGGGAAATGTACTAGGGTTACTAAGAAGAAATACAATGGGTGAAGTTTGTGAATACAAATTAATGGGTTGCAAATTACAAAACATTATGGAAGAAGAAATAAGGAAAGAGATCTGCATAATTTTTGAACTGTGAACCCCAAAGTAAAGTAATGTGAGAACTCTATGAAAATTAAGAGTAGAGGTGCTTCTGCATAAGGGTGGGACATATCTGACAGCACATTACCAACATTATCATGAGAAAAATGCCCAAATGCAAATGAATAGTCATTAAAGATGTTGTCCTGGTGAGAATTCCAGTGAAAGATTTGAGAGCAGTTTATCCACAGATATGAAGAATGGGGTTAAAGGGAAGAACATGAGTTCTGAGAACAGTTAAATGGAGCCTGTGTGATCACAGGGTTCCTGGGTATATCTCACAGCCTGTTTATTTTTTTTTACTACTTTCATAGAAATCAGGGTAGATATCAGAAATTTCATGCAGTTGCATACCCATATTGCTTTCCAGTTCTACTTAACAGCATTGCTACCTGAAGGAACCACAGGACAAGGAAGTGATGGACACCTCTCCTGGTGTACAGTGAAAGAACAATGAGCGTTATGTTGGTTGGTTCATAGGTCTTCTCTTGGGAGAATGGTTCAGCTCACCCAAAAGGGAAAGAAAGAGCAGTATAGGAAAGTGTCACAGGTTAGTGTCTAAATAGGAAATAAAATTTTTTTTATTAATAGTTGGGTACATGTCTAATATTAATACCAGTTCCCCTTCCCAAAGAGGAACTCTCATATAAAACTGAGTTTGGGAACATGGTTAAACTGAGAAGTAGAATGAGACATCTATTCTTTTCCCCTTGACACTGGATGGTTGTGTTGAGCCAGACTAGGTTGGAGCAAGACTGGGTTGGAGCACAGTCTTAATTCATTCCTAGGCACTGGGCTCTGGGTACTTATCATGTGGACACAGGAAGTAGGAAGAGGAAGTGGAAAGATGGACCACTGGGCAGGGACAGGAAACGATAGGAGACAGTCTGAGGCCTGGATTTTCTCTGTGAGGCTCAGCAGCCCACTAGGAAAAACAGATCAGTTGAACACTATAAGCTGCACCAATTAAATTTACAATTAAATTTTCTCTTGTTGGGAGGAGCCATAGGGAAGGATGGATATTTGGAAAAGAACAAGCAATCACACTCCTTCCTTAGATGTGAGCCTGTCTAGAAATTTGAGGTGACAGACAGGAAAACTGTCCCCACCTCAACACTCCCCACTTCTGCAGATCAAGGTCCAAGTCATCTATAATTTTCAACATCCTCCACAGTCCATTTTCAGTCTCATCTTCCAAGACATATGACATACACTCTATCCAGCCTAATTAAACAGCTGGACCTTCCTTGAGCACATTCTCCATGTCCATGATTTGTTCATGCCATTCCCTCAGCCTGGAACGTCCTCACTGACACTCTCTGGTTGTAGAAATCGTATCCATTTCTGCAGGCCAATTCAAAGGGCAGCTCTACCATACAGTTTTCATGATTGAGTGGGAATATCTTATTCCTTCTTTGAAGTCCTGTACCTCTGTGTGTCTAACATGGTTGATCAAATGCCACCTTGTAATACAGTTAAAGGATAGATGCTGGCTTGCTTTCATTCTCCTTTCTATCGCCTCATTGGTGCCTAGGATGGTGTGTAAGATAATGACTGTGGAATAGTAAGAGTTTAGCAAATATTTGCCAACATGAATTTAATTCCAGGGTACCTGATGGCAAATGAGGAGAGGCTACAGAGAAATGGAAGTGACCAGTATTTCTTCTCTTCTGCTGCTACTTAATATGTTTCACTTCATAACCAGTCATAGTGGAGGAGGTCCTAGAGATGATGAAATTAATGCAGAAAATAGAAGGATGGAAGACATATGAGATCCAATTACATTTTTTTCTGAATGTGGAATTTGTTGTTCTCAAAATGGGCAAAAAGTGTGCTCTGCTACAGCTCAGTGTCATTTCACAGCATGACCCATCTGCTATAATTGCTTTGGGCACATTTGTTCTGATATTTGGCCTGACATGTGTGTCAAAGACCAAATGATAAAACCAATATGAATTAGTGAGAATAGCCTCAAACTGAAAGGGGAAAAGGCACTTAGAACAAAAATGAAACATAAGTAGGATCAATTGGGAAACTAGCTGACAGTTGATCATTCTGGAGTATATGGGGAGTCAGATCTGCTAAATAACACACTTAGCACTGAGGACTTTTGTTGGCCTGAGAAGAGGTTGGTACTAGAAACCAGGAAGCCTAAGTTCCTTTTTTAGCTCTGATTTTGTTTAGTAATTAGCTTCAGTTGGCCTCCATTTTTCCATTTATGAAATGGCTCTGAGATATTGCGAAGCATCTGTGTCCCAGAGAGTATAGAGCAGACAAAAGACACTCTCTTCCATTTCATGTCCTGAGCCCCCCTGTCCTTTAATTCTATTAGAACAATGGCTCATCCAGAGCAATATTTGGGTTCATTTATTGCAAATTTATTTTTCAAGGTGCAACTGTGTGCCAGTCTCTGCAATATGTTCTAGGAATGGAATAATGAACAAAACAGACACCTTTGAGGCCAAATAGTCTTTGATATGGTTCCAGCCAAGTCCGCTTTAGGTATGTGACCTTGACCACCATCATTTCCATCTCTAAGCCTGTTTTCTCATCTGTAAATGACATGACAATAGCATATAAGCCAAAGAATTGCTGTATCATGTAGCATAAAAGTGTGCAAAGCTCTCAGCAGCATGTTGGGCACATAGGAGGCCACTAAGAAATGTAAGCAGTGATGGTGATAATAGTTTGATTGCATCAGAGTGACAGACCAGCTGGGAGTTGGAGAGAGGCATATAGACAAATCTGAATCAATCACACGATGACTTTAAAATTTCCCAGATAAACTGTGGTATATTCAGACAATAGGATATTATTTAGTGCTAAAAAGAAATGAGCTAGAGAACGATATCGCCAAGAGGGTGACATTTTTGACTTTGCTCTATCTTACAAAAAGAACTGACAACTAGTCATGAACAAGACACAGCTAGAACATGAAGGTGAAGCTGAAGAACCTCCTGTATCACAGAGATCAAGACAGATTGCATTGGAAAGGTAAGAGAAGTGGCCACAGGCTGATGGCTTGCCTCTCCCCCAGGCCAACACAGCATCATGTGGAGAGGTCTCTCCTGAGCCTATGGTTCCTCCAGTGGGAAAAGGCAGGGGAGAGGGACATTCCAGCCCCTTCCTAGTGTTTTGGGTCACTTCATGGGAGCCCATATTCTGGTCTCACCCACAAGGATTGCTGGTGAGTCTATGGGGCTCAACCATGGAAAATCTGATTATGATAGAGAAGGGGGAGGATTTTCTAAGGACCAATCTGCAGAACCAAGTTGGTGGTACATAATGAACAGAGAACTCAGTGGGGTGTAGGAATTCCCTATTTGGGTCCTCAAACAACAAGTTTTGCTGGCCCTAGAACATGGTTTACACATGCCAGGCTCCATGTACTGCTGTGGAACATGGTTCTTGGCCCCATATGAGCAGAAGGGCTGGTGAGAAAACCTGGAAGCTATGTAATCTAGTAATGCTCAAGCCAAGAGATGCACAGGCAGAGCTAATGGTATGCAGTACAAAGCCAGTGGTCCTGGTCAGCTAGGAAACTTGGGGCATGGGTTGGCTTAAGACCATATAGAACCTTCCTAGCTTTAGAGCTCCTTCTTCTTCTGCAGTCAGGCAGGGAAACTAATTCATAGCACCCCTTATTACCGAATATATCCCTCGGACTTCCTGAACAGGGAACCTAATGAAGACACATGGGAAGCTATGTAGTCTCTTCAACAACTCTCATTATAGTGATATTTGAACAGAGAGCATAGCCGTGGCTTTCCCCATATGCAGAGCAAAACTGGTAGCCTCACCTGACCAGGAAATTTATTATACATTTTTGCCTGATTCCAGTCCCCAAACAAGCCCCCATGCTGGCTGTGGATCTTATTCTGTTGCCCTGCCAAGACAAGGAAGTTAATTCCCAGCCTCACCTACTATAAGTATAATAACCAGTCAGGATTGTCTAGTAAGACTGACTACAGTCTCCAGGCAACTGCAGAGTCCTTTCTACAACCTTTCATGGGCAGAGAACAAGGCAATAGTCCTACCTAGCTATTCTTAACCCCCTGAATCCCTGATCACAAGATCAAACGATTGCCTTGTCCAAAAATAGACCTTAAGAGCAGGCCCCACCTGCCAAAGACCATTTCCAGCAGACATGCCCCCAAACTCAAACTGAGCTGAATGGTAAAGAAATGTCTCTGCCAAAGTGAACCTGTAATGTCTAGAAGATGAGCTCACTTGTATCAATGCCCAGGTATCAATGAAAATAATCAAGAACTACAAAAAAAAAAATCAGGTAAATATAACAACCAAAGAAAACCAACAAAACTCCAATAACTGACCCTACAGAAATGAAAATTTATGGCCTTTCAGACAAAGAATTCACAATAATTCTCTTAAAGATTAGTGAACTACAAGAACACACAACTAAATAAAAATAGGGAAAGAATGCATGAACAAAAAGTTCAACAAAAAAGTAGAAACCATGAAAACAAACAAAAATTCAAGTTGAAAAGCACAATTACTTAACTACAAAATTCAGTAGAGAGCTTCAGAAACATACTTGACCATGCAGAAGAAAGAATCAGTGACCTGAAAGGTAGGACATTTGAAATGATCCAATCAGAGGAGAAAAAGAAAAATAAAATAAAAAAGAGCAAAGAAAGGTTAAAGGATCTTTGGAATACAATGAAAACAAATAACATTTGCATTATGGGGATTCCAGAAGAAGAGGAAACAAAAGGCAAGGATGTTTAGCCCCAAATAGGTTGAACCTAAATAGTACTTCACCAGTCACATTATAATTAAATTGTCAAAAGACAAAGACAAAGATGGAATTCTAAGAGCAGCAAGGAAAAGGAGAGAACATACAAGAGAAAAACCATAAGATGATCAGTGGATTTCTCAACAAAAATGTTTTAGGTTAGGATAGAATGAGATGACATATTCAGAATATTGAAAGAAAAAATGTCCACCAAAGATTATATACCTGGTAAAGCTATCCTTCAGAAATGAAGGAAGGATAAAGACTTCCCTGAACAAACAAAAACTGGGGGAATTCATTACCAGTAGACCTGCCTTATAAGAAATTCTAAAAGAAGCTCTTTGAGTGAAAGTAAAAGGACATCAATTAACATGATAAAAATATAAGAAGGTAGTATAAAACTCACTGATAATGGTAAATACACAAAAGTTAGATTCTGTAATGTGGTAATGATGGTGCATAATTCACTTACAACTCTAGTTTAAAAGTTAAAAAACAAACAGTAAAAATATCTATAACTTCAATTGTCCGTTATTAGTTACACAATGAAAATATGTAAATTATAATCTCAATAATCTAAAATGCAAGGAGGAAGAGAAGTAAAAGTGTAAAGTTTAGGAATTCTATTGAATTTTTTATTAGCTTAAAATAGGGTGTTACATTTTAAGGTATTTTATGTAATCCTCATAATAACCACAAGGGAAAAACTTGGAGCAATTACACAAAAGAACATGGTAAAGAAGTCAAAGCATACTGATACCAAAAGATATCAAAACACATACACAAAGACAGCAGGATAAGACACAAGGAACAATGGATCTACAAAACAACCAGAAAACAATTAACAAAATAATACTTGTTAATCCTTACTTATTAATAGTTACATTAAATAGAAGCATATTAAATTCTCCAATCAAAAAGTACAGAATGGTTGAATGGATTAAAAAAAAGATCCAGTGATATGATGCCTCTAAGAGACTCATTTTAGTCTTAAATACACACACAGTCTGAGAGTGGAGGGATGGAAAAAGATATTTGGAGAAAATGGTAACCAAAAACTAAAAAAAAAAAAAAAAAAGAAGAAGAAAAAAGAAAAGGAAGGAAGGAAGGAAAGAAGGAAGAGAGGGAGGGAGACTGGAAAAGGAGAGGGAAGAAAGAGACGAAGAAAAAAAGGAAAAAAGCCTGGGTGCAATACTTATGTCAGACAAAATAAACTTCCGACTAAAGATGGTAAAAAGAGACAAAGAAGGTCCCTATATAATGATAAAGGGGTCAACTCATGAAGAAGATAGGTGATGAACAACACTACAGACCAAATGGTCCTATCAGTTATATATAAAACATTCTATTCAACAAAAGCAGAACACATATTCTTCTCCAGCACATATGGAATGACAAGTCTTAGCAAATTCAAGAATATTGAAATCATACCAAGTATCTTTTCTGATCACAATAGTATGAAACTAGAAATCAAAAAGAAGAGAAAAACTGGAAAATTCATGAATTCGTGGAAATTAAACAACACATGAATCAAAGAAGAAATTAAAGGGGAAATTAAAAAGTATATTGAGAAACAAAAACGGAAACAGAACATACTAAAACATATGGGACACAGCTAAAGCCATTCTAAGAGGAAAGTACATAGCAGTAAATGTCTACATTAAGAAGAAAGATGCCAAATAAAAACTTTATGCTAGAATCAGAAACAAAGAACAAATTAAGCTCATAGTTAGCAGAAGACAGAAAATAAATACTAAAGGAGAAATAAAGGAAACAGAGAACAGGAAAACAATAGAAAGATCTATCAAAGTAAGAGTTGTTTCCTTGAAAAGATAGGCAAAATTGACAAATGTTTAGCTAGACTAACCAAGGAAAAAAAGAGAGGGGCAAATCCACAAAACTGTATATGAAAAAGGAGACATTACGATTGATACCACAGAAATACAAATGATCATAAGAGGCTACTATGAATAATTATACACCAAGAAACTGGACAACCTAGAAGAAATGGGAAAAAACTTAGAAACATACAATCTAAAAGGACTAAATCAGGAAAAAATAGAAAGTCTGTAGAGACCAATTACTGATAGATTCAATCAGTAGTCAAAAATCACCCAACTAAGAAAAGCCCAGGACCAAATGATTTCAATGGTGAATTCTACCAAACATGTAAAAAGTAATGCCAATCCTTCTCAAACTCTTCAAAAAAAAAAATTGTACAGGATGGAGCACTCCCAAACTCATGTTATAAGTCCAGCATTCACCTGATAACAAAGCCAGAAAAAGATACCACCAGAAGGGAAAACTATAGGTCAATACTCCTGATGAATATAAATGTAAAAATTCTCAGTTAAATACTACTAAGTCAAATTTAGCAGCACAGGGCACCTGGGTGTCTCAGTTAGTTAAGTGTCTGCCTTCAGCACAGGTCATGATCCTGGAGGCCTAGGATCAAGCCCCACATCAGGCAACCCACTCAGCAGGGAGTCTGCTTCTCCCTCTGCCCCTCGCCCTTCTCATGTTCTCTCTCTCTCTCTCTCTCTCACTCACTCTCTCAAATAAATAAAGTCTTTAAAAAAATGTTCGTTTGCCATGATGAAGTGGTATTTATTCCTGGGATGCAAGGGTGGTTCAACATCTACAAATCAATGTGATATATCACATTAACAGGGATAAAGAACAGAATCATATAATCATCTCAACAGATGTAGAAAAAGCATCTGACATAATTCAACATGTGTTCATGGTAAAAATACTAGCAAATTAAACATAGGAGTGTATCTCAACATAATAAAGGTCATATGTGACAAGTCCATAGCTAACATCATACTCAATAGAGAAAGGCTGAAAGCTTTTCCTCTAAGATTAGGAACAATATAAGGGTGCCTACTCTTACCATTTCTATTCAACATGGTGATGGAAGTCCTAGCCAAAGCAATCAGTCAAGAAAAAGAAACAAAAGACATTATTATTGGAAAGCAGAAGTAAAATTATCTCTATTTGCAAATGACTTAATTTTATATAAAGAAAATCCTAAAGATTTCATCAAAAACCCTGTTAGATATAATCAACAAATTCACTGAAGTTGTAAGATATAAAACTAACAAACAAAAATCAGTAGCACTTCTGTACGTCAACAATGAATTATTTGATTAAATGAAGGAATCAATCTCCTTTACGATAGCATAAAAAACAATAAAAATATTTAGGAATAAATCTAACCGAGGAAGTGGAAAAGCTCTACTCTGAAAATTGTAAGATATTGATGAAAACAACAGAAGGAACAACAAATAAATTGAAAGGTATCCTGTGTTCATGGACTGGAAGAATTAATATTGTTAAAATGTCAATACTACCAAAAGCCATCTATAGATTTAATGAAATCCCTATCAAGCTTCCAATGGCATTTTGTACAGAAGTAGCACAAACAATTCTAAAACTTATATGGAACAACAAAAGATCCTGAATTGCCAAAGCATTTCTGAGGAAAAAAAAAAAAAAAAGCAGGATGCCTCATGTTTCACACTTGTTTTCAAGTTACACTATAAAGCTATTGTAATAAAAACAGTACAGTCCTGGCAAGAAACAGAAACAATAGACCAATGAAACAGAATTGAGAGCCCACAAACAAACCCAAGTACAGACCTTCCTCAACTTACGAGGGGGATAAATTCCAATAAACCCATCATAAGTTGAAAATATGGTAAGTCAAAAATGCATTTAATATGCCCAACCTCCTTAGCCTAGCCTACCTTAAACATTCTCCAAACAATGTTAGTCTAGAGTTGGGCAAAATCATCTAACACAAAGGCTATTTCATAATAAAGTGTTGAATATCTCATGTAATTTATTGAATACTGTACTGATAGTGAAAAACAGAATGGATGTATGGGCACACAATGGCTTTAAGTGTATCAGATGTTTACTCTTAGGATCATATGGCTACTGGGAGCTGCAGCTCATGGCCACTTCCCAGCATCACAAGACAGTATCTTATTGCATATCATTAGCCCCGGAAAAAAAAATCAAAATTCAAAGTATGGGTTCTACTGAATATGTATCACTTTTGCACTGTCATAAAGTCAAAAAGTTGTAAGGCAAACCATCATACGTTGGGGTCCAACTGTATGCATGGTCAACTAATATTTGATGGGGGAGCCAAGAATACACAATGGTGAAAAGATAGTCTCTTTCATAAATGATGCCTGTAATTGGGTATATTCACATGTAAAAGAGTGAAACTAGCCTGCTGTTTTATAGCACTCACAATAATTAACTTAAAATGGATTAAAGACTTACATATAAATCCTGAAACCATGACTGTTCTAGAAGAAAATATAGGAAAAAAATCTCTTTAACATGGGTATTGGCAATGATTTTTTTCAATATGCTATCTAAAGCACAAGGAACAAAAGCACAACAAGTGTGACTACATCAAGCTAACAAGCTTCTGCACAGCAAAAGAAACAATCAACAAAGTGAAAAGACAACCTATGGAAAAAAATATTTACAAACCATATATCTGATGGAGGGTTCATATCCAAAATGTATTAAAAATTATGCAACTCAATAGCAAAATCAAAAACCTCAAATAATCCAATTGAAAAATTGGTAATGGACTCGAATAGACAGTTTTCCAAAGAAGATATATGAATGACCAGTAAGTATATAAAAAGTTGCTCAACATCACTATTCATTAGGGAAATACAAATTCAAACCACAATGTGGTATCACCTCATGCCTGTTAGAATGACCATAACAAAAAAGATAAGAATTAACAAATGTGGCAAGGATGCGGGTGAAAGGGAACTCCTATGCACTATTAGTGGGATTGGTACAGCCACCATAAAACAAAGTATGGAGGATCTTCAAACAATTAAAAATGGAACTACCATACAATCCAAAAATTGCACTTCTAGACTATATCTAAAGGAAATGAAAACACTAATTTGAAAAGATATCTGCACCCCCCCCTGGTGATAGCAGGACTATTTACAATAACCAAGATATGGAAACAACCTAAGTGTCCATCAACAAATGAATGGATAAAGAAGTTGTGGTGTATATACAGAAGGGTAGGTATATATATATATATAATTAATACTGTACATACACATTTTGGGATAATATTCAACCATGCAGAAGAAGGAAATCCTGCCATTTGAGACAATATGGATGGACCCTGAGGGCACTATGCTAAGTAAAATAAGTCAGAGAAAGACAAATACTGTATGATTTCACCTACACACAGAATCTAAAACAAGACAAAACAAAGCAAAACAAACCCACAAAAACCCCCTCCAAACTCAATGAAAAAGAAATCAGATTTGTGATTACCAGATCTAGGATGGGATGCTGGGAGGGGGAATTGGGGGAAAGTGGTTAAAAGATACAAACTTCCACTTACAAGATAAATAGGTACTATGGATGTAATGTTCAACATAACTATAGTTGCACTGCTGTATGATATATATGAATGCTGTTGAGAATAAATCCTAACAACTCTCATTTTTAAGAAGAGAGCTAGCAAGCTACAAATATACATGGAGAAACCTTATATGTGTATTACTAATTGAAAGAGGCCAATCTGAAAAGGCTATATACTGTATGACTCCAACTATGTGACTTTCTGGAAAAGGCAAAACTAGGAAGACGATAAGACAGTGGTTGCCAGCGGTTGGGAGAAGTGGAGAGGGATAAATAGGCAGAGCACAGAGGACTTTTAGGACAGTAAAAATACCTTGTATGATATTATAATGATGGACATACATCATTATACATTTGTCCAAACCCACAGAATGTACACCATGAGTGAATACTAAGATAATCTATGGACCTTGGGTGATCATGAATGTCAAGGTAGGTTCATCCTTGATAACAAAGGTACCATTCTGGTAAGTGGTACTGGTAACAGGGGAGGTTATTCACAAGTAGGGGCAGAGGGTGTATAGGAAATATCTCTACCTTCCTCTCAATTTGTGAACCTAAAACTACTCTAAAAAATAAAGTTAAAAAAAAAATACCAATGCCCTGAATATAATCCTTTTCTTGGGTTTGGTGGCTTAGAAATTCCAAACATTTCTAGTCTTGGCAGGTCCTCGCAACTGCTCTGTACAATGTTCCTGAGTTCCAGGATTCAGTGTTACAGTGTTGTTTCCAGCTTCTGCTACTGGGACTCAGAAACTCTGAGTAGACATGACCATGGTCCATGACAGCTTCCCATCCTAGGGAAGGTGAAAGAAGGTGGGGAGAAATAAGTGGGGGAAGCCCATGGAGAATACTTGTTTTCTGCTTCCAGCTCCTGCATGGTGTCATTTTGTGTATTTAAGAATAATAAACTGCCAGGAGTGACAGAAATTGAAATTCAGAAAGAATAAGAGACTTGCCCAAGGTTATTCATTATTGCCAAGATTAGGACCAAACCTGTTTCTTGTCTCCATTGTGGTGCCTTTCACTGAGCTAGTTGCACGGTGAACAACGGAAAAGGAGCAAGGAGAGTTTGGTGACCTTAAATCTCTATTTCTCTTGATGTGTTCTTGTCATCAATGAGTTCAAATAAATTCTGAGTTTTACTCTGCATAGTATCCAAAATGGTATGGTCCTACTCTGCATTCTAGAGGAACAGCTCCAGTCTCCTTCTGCCAGAGCATCTGTGCTTTTCTTTAATGGGACAGCAGTGTGTTAAGTTAAGATGGGCCCTTCCTCCAGGCCCAAGGAATGACCCATGATATTACAAAAGCCAATCACAATAATCTTGATGGCTTAGTTGTGTCCAATAAAAGATCAATATATCTATTGGAGAATTGTAGGAAAGACCGTCCTCTGTGACAAGAAAAGGCTTCTAATCAAATACTTTCTTATGCCCCAAGCAATGGAGATTCAAGGAAACTCCCTTTTACTTCCTGCCTTTGGATATTTTCATGATGATGTTATGCTGTGGCCATGAGACATCTTGTGACCATGAGACAATAACCAAGAGAATTGGAAAGAAGTCACTGAGCTGTTGAATTGCTCAATTCTGGAGCTTTCTACTTTCAGACTTATTTTTACATGAAGTAGTAAGACCACTAATTGTTTAAAAAATTCTACCACTTAGAGCCAAAAGCATTCTAGCTGATTTTGAAAGCCTCCTGTAGAAAAGAACTAGACCTTGAAAGATAGTAAGATTTAGGTAGGCAGAAAGGAGGTGGAAGGATCTTATATTGGAGGATAAGTAAAAGCAAAAGAATGGGAATTAGCCTGGCCAATGTGGTTTGGGGGGTGGGGAAAGGAGTCTCCAGTTTGCTATGGAAAATGTCAACTAAAATAATTGTACCTTTCTCTGAACTCATACTATTTACTCTTAGTATGTGTATATGGATTTGCAAATGTTTATTTGCTTGCAGATTTTTGTCAGTGAGAGGAGAAAAGTAGTTGACTCACATGTCAGAGATATGAGAGGATGGCACAATCTTCTCCCAGATCTTTGTCCCCTGGCCAAGTCCTACAAACTTGTATTGGAGTCTTCTGGAGGGTGGCTGAAGGGAGAAGCCAAAGAAACTTCTCACAGAGTTTTCTCTGAGACTGGCCAACAGCACTGCTATAGTTTCCAGGTACTAGACTCTGCAGAGCTGAGGCAATGTTAACCCTGTGGAGGAAAGCATTAGCCAGGTCTGGGGCATCAGAGGCAGCATTCTAGACCCCATCAACCTCCCCTGGGGGTCATGGGCAGCTGTGCAGGTGAGGTGCTGCTTCCAAGAAACTTCTGAGCTACCACAACACAGACAGGAGCAAAGAGAGAAAGCTGACACCAACCACATATGAATTCACTTGAGACAGCCTTTGAGACACCACAGAAGACTCTGAGGGGAATACAGTCCTTCACTAATCAGGGAACCTAATTCTGTCAAATTGCAGTCATGACAGTTAATGTGGCTCTATTCAAATCCCCAGGCAAGTGAGGCTATATTTCTCATGATTCAGAGCTATTGATTCTTTGGGCTGGATGATTCTTTGTTGTAAGAGCTGTCCTGTGCATTGTGGAATGTTTAGCAACATCCCTGGCCTCTATCTTCTAGATGCCAGTTATGTATCTTTCTCCTGAGCTGTGATAATTAAAAGTGTCTCCAGACATTTTGAGAACCACTGGTCTAAAGAAATATGGGAAGAGTGTTGTGTGTGTGTGTAGTAGAGAAAAAGAAATATATGTCATTTATATTTATTGATCATTTAGATTTCTACTTTCTCACTTTAAAAAAGCTTCAGTGAACATATCCTTAGTCTTTATTAATATCTTCATTTTCTTGGACTAAATTCCAGACATGGAGTTGCTTGGTGAAAGAGTGGCAGCTTTAAAGTAACTCTAAGGACTAAACAGCCTCCAGAAAGACTTTTCCAATTCAGATTCATATCAAATTTGACACTTCTTTTTAATCTTTACAGAGTTCAATACCTAGTTTTGCACATAGTAGGTACTCAATAAATATTTGGTAGTTAGTTGATTGATTGTTGCTTATGAGTTTCCATTCCTCTTTTTTCCAATAAATATCTGGACATGTTGATATATGTCACTTCACAACAATTTCTGTATGGGCTGGATCTGCAGAAGATACTTGTTATTATATATATTAAAATATAGTGTTATATTATATAGTCTATATTCCTATAGACTGAAAGTATGGTCCCCGAACCTGTGGTCCCCACCTAGGAACTTGTTGGTTATTCAAATTCTCTGGTCCCACCTGGTCTTATTCTGTGTTTTAAAATCTTTCTACATGATTCTCTGAAAGCTAAAATTTGAGAACCACTGCAATAGACAATAAAAATAAAAAAACACTGTTCTCATTAGCATGTAAATTGCTATTCCCTAGGCATTCCCTCTATAATGGCTTCTCCCTGATGGGAGTTGGCCAGCCTGCCCTTTGTTCATCAGAGATTTTAAGCCTTCACAACCTAAATGTGTGTAACGCTATCTCACTCCATCTGGTTCCCTGGTTGGTCCCTTAAAGGCTCTGCCCGTGCCAATACCTTACACTAAGGCTCAGCTCAGCCTGACTGATGGCCCATGGCCTGTGAGCCAACAGCTGGGATGTTGAAACGAAGAATGCTGCTTGCATGTTCAACCTCATTTGCTAGATTGCTCATTAGATAGATACTGCCCTATCTTGGCCAGATATGAAGTCCACTGTGAGTGGTGGCCATCTGTTCTGAGATGGATTCTTTTGATCTAATCAGAGATTGCAGGCCTCTAGCAGGCACTTCTGCCAGAGAGAAGAACAGCAATTTCCCTAGGGTTGAACCACATGGGTGGCTGTGTGCAGAGTAGAGGAGAAGGTGGGAGACTGGATACACCTTTGAAGGCTAAGTCAGCTATTTCTCCACAAGGGACAACTTCAGGGTACCCAGATGCCTTTCAAACTGTAGGAGACACAAAGTCAGAAGGTCAATTTGGAAGGAAACAGCTGCAGTTGGCAGGGACTTTGGTGCCTGAACTCACATCTGGTTCTTCTCCTCCCCTGTGGGTCAGAAATGAGCTCTGTACTAACAACTCCTGACATCTATAATTCTTGGTGTTTTCAGGATTGTATGTGCAGTTTTCTAATTAGACTACAGCATCTCTTAAAGGCAGGGACTGTGCCTCTCACCACATGCTCAATCTCACTTATAATGGGGATTTTTAAATGGAACTGACAGCACTTTAAATGCTCCCGCACTAAGGTACCTCATGTTCAGGCTTCCCAGGGAACACTGGGTGATACTTCCTATAAGACACATACTTTGGAGAAGCTAATTATATAAGGGGTTGAAAAACAATGTAAAACAACCAGTCAAAACTCTTCGCTGGGGCAATTCTAGGCACTACTTTGTAACTGATAATTTTTTAAATGATGAAATGCATCATTATTCATGTCTGATGTCTCTATCCCAGGTCAAAAGCTGCCTAGTTGGTGACCAGTTTAGACATTCAGTAGGTCAAGGAGATGGAACTAAATTCTTAACAAGCCAGGAAGTTCTACCTCCCTTCTGCAGGGCAGCAACTAGTGAAATTAATCCCTTTTCATTTAAGCAGACTAGTCAGTGAATAAAGCAGCCAGTCTAAGGAAATGGGTGCTGGGGTTACAGCAGTAAGAGCTGAAGTGGGAGTCAGAATACAATGCTCACAGTCAGGACACGTTTGCATGACCAGATACCTCTGTAGCAGTGAACGACACAGCGTGGCATGAATGGGATGCATGAGAATGAAGAGAAATCCCAAGTGTTCTTGCTGACCCTAACATGAGTGGAATGGGATGAACTGTCCAGGTTTTAACACTGCAAGTCCTGTGTCCCTAGAAGTCCCCCAGTTCCTGGCAAACCAAGATGATTAATCACTTTACTTGGTTTTTTAATGTCTTGACTCACATTCTTTCCACAGTGGCCCTTTAGAGATGGCGGAAGTCTTCATGAGATATGCTTTAGGCAGTCCTGGAAACTAAGAGCCAAATCAGCTATTTAGATCTGAACTTTTCTTCTCCCTATGAAATGTGTGCTTGGTGTTTATAGATTTTATATGTTTTCCCCACCTTTTGGATCTATAGCAGGAAAGCAACAAGTATGGCAGTCCTAAAGTGGGGCAGCTGCTCATGTTGGAAATAGATTCTGTCTCAGCAGTGGAGGCCAGACTTCCCCAGATCTTTTGAGGCTTCTCCAGGTGCCTGTCCATAACCTCTGGAGTTCCAGCAGGCGGAGTTATGGTGAAGTAAGGTTTCACAGTGGGAGTGGGTAATGGAATTATAATACTGCAAGAAGTTTCAGGGTCTTTCTCATTCAGTTACTTGGTTTATCACCTCTCTCATTCCTAAGACTCTGGTCAGGCATGTTTCCCTTTAGGACTTTGTCAATGTATTGAAAAGCACTTAGTTTCAGAATAGTTGAAAATAGAATAGTAGAATGTATTGAGAACATAGTTTCTAGAGTCAGACTTCCTGGGTTTTAATCCCAATTCTTCTCTTTCAATATGTATGACCTTGGGCAGGTTACTCAAACTCTAAACTTAGTTTCCTTACCTATAAAATAGGGATAGGGTCTTTTTCATAAAACTAGTGTCTTTTTCATAAAATTGCTGTGAGAATAAAATGAGTATATATATATATAGTGTTTTAATTTAAAAATTTTAATTTGATTTTTCCTGCTTTACTGAAATAAAATTGATATATAACATTATGTAAGTTTAAGGTATTCAATGTATTGATTTGATGCACTTATATATTGCAAA
This sequence comes from Ursus maritimus, assembly GCF_017311325.1. NCBI lineage: Eukaryota > Metazoa > Chordata > Mammalia > Carnivora > Ursidae > Ursus > Ursus maritimus. Next base: position 64,808,762 of record NW_024426885.1, on the reverse strand, counting down.
ATGACAACCAAGTATTAGCTAACATCTCCATCATGTCACATAGAACATTTAAGCTAGAACTTTTAAGATTTAGAACATTTAAGATTTACTGTCATAGCAAGTTTTAAGTATGTAATACAGTATTATTAACTATAATCATTATGTTGTACATTAGATTCTCTAGAAGTTATTCATCTTATAACTAGAAATTTGTATCTGTAGTTTAAGCCCTGACAGTTTTTTCTTTTTTTGTAATTTAAGTGTCTGACTTAAGCTTTGATTGCTGAGGCATCCACTTCAAAGAGACATCTACTTCAAAGACAGCTATCTCAAACACATTGCCAGTCATATGACTAGATAAAGAGGCAGGCTGTGCCATGTCCCCACCTGCCAACCAGGCTCCCATGTTTTAGTGATTTTGTTAATCGACCATTTGGGTTGCTTGTTTTTCTCTCTTTCCACACTTTCAATTCCCATTCCGTGTTTTAAATTCACCAATAAAGAGTATGTCCTTAAAACCCTAGGCCTCTACACTCAAACCTAATAAAACCAGAATCCCAAACCCACACCCTCTTTCTCTACCTGCATCCTTGCTGTGTGGCCCTAGGTATGTCATGTACTTTCCAGGACCTGTGAGTAATAAGCTCTTTTTTTTTTTTTTTCTCTCCCAATGTTTCCTAATGATTACATAGGGCATCTTACAATCATAATAAGAACCATGAGGGCCAGTCCAGCCACAACATTGGTTATTGATAGATTTAGACTGGGACAAAACAGTAGTACCCTTTGACCAATATCTCCCTGTTTCTCCTACTCCCCATCCCTGGTAACCATCACTCTACTCTCTGTTTCTATGAGTTTGGCTTTTTCAGATTCCACGTAAGTGATATCACACAGTATTATTGTTTCAGTTAACATAATGTCGTCGAGGTCTATCCACGTTGTTGCAAATGGCAGGATTTCCTTCATTCTCATGGGTGAATATTATTTCATTGTGTGTGTGTGTGTGTGTGTGTGTACCACAGCTTATTTATTGTCCATTATGGACAGTGAAGTTGTGTTTATATCTTGGTTGCTGTGAATAATGCTGCAGTAAACATAGGATACACATAGCTCTTTGAGATCCTGTTTTCATTTCCTTTGAATATATACCAGCAGTAGGATCATTGGAACATGTGTAGCTCTATTTTCAATTATTTGAGGAACTTCCATACTGTGTTCCATAGTAGCTGTACCAATTTAAATCCTACCAATAGCACACAACACAAGGGTTCCCTTTTTCCACATCTTCACCAACACTTGTTATCTCGTCTTTTCAAAAGTAGCCATTCTAACAGGTATGAGGTGATATATCACTGTGGTTTTCTTTTTTATATATATTATAGGCTTTAAAATATATAACAAATACTTATATATTACATACGTTTATATATTAGAATATAATACACATATAAATCTCATGGCCCAAATATAAAACCAACCCAACCCCCCCAAAATCATGATTTTGTGTTGTTGATGGAGTCTAAGAAAAGATCCACTTGACCTTGACATTGGAACAATCCCCTCTACAGATCTCTACATAACACCTGCTTCTTAGGGAATAATATTTACACTATCTTTGTACTTTAAATACTGTTTGTTTACTGGCTTTCCATGATCAGAATTAACTTACTGACAAAGCATGGAGGACAAATTTACTAAAGAGAATGTGCTATAAATTTGACAAGGTAAAAGAAGTGGTATAGCTGAGAGAGGGTGGGCAACAGAAGAGAGAGAAGAAGTGGAGGGAAGTAAGGAGTATTAGTGACCTGTCTTACATGGTAAGAAACTGAGAATTACTACCTGCAATTAGTGGGTCAGTAAATAGAGACTGAGTGATATGTAAAATCCTAAGGTTAACCATGAGAAGAAATAAAAATATACACCTATCAATGATTTGGAGGTGGTAGAAGGGGGTTGATAAGTGAATAAGTAATTCACCTATCACAGCTGAAAGTCTGTAGTTTTTAAAACTGCCAAATGAAGCCATGGATGGAGCATATCATTGCGGTTTTCATTTGCATTTCCCTGATGATTAGTGAGGTTGACCATCTTTTCATGTCCCTATTGGCCATTTGTATGTCTTCTTTGGAAATATTTCTATTTAGTTCTTTTACCCATTTTTAAATCAGATTGGTATTTTTGCTTTTGAATGAATTCATTATATATTTTGAATATTAACCCCTTATTAGATATTTAACATTTGCAAATCATCTCTCCCATTCTGTAAGTTACCCTTTTCATTTTGTCAATTGTTTCTTTTGCTATGCAGAAGTTTGATGTAGTCCCACTTACTAATTTTTGCTTTTGTTGCTTGTATTTTTACTGTCACATCAAAAAAAAGAAAAATCACTGCCAAAAATCAATGTCAAGGAGAGTTTTCCTATGTTTTATTGTAGGAATTTTATGGTTTCAAGTCTTATGTTTCAATCTTTAATTCATTTCAAGTAAATTTTTGTGACTGGTATAAGATAGAGGTCCAATTTCATTCTTCTGAATGTGGTTATCCAGTGTTCTCAGCACCCTTTATTAAAGAGACTATCTTTTCCCCACTGAGTATTCACAGCTCTTTGGACAAGTATTAGTTGGCCATATATGCTAGGGCTCACTTCTGGTCTTGCTCTCCTGTTCTATTGGTCTATGTGCCTATATTTTATTATTTTGATTACTATGAAGAACTTTGTAGTGTAGTTTGAAATCAGGAAGTGTAATACCTCCAGCTTTGTTTTTCTTTCCCAGGATTCCTCTATTAAGGGATTTTCATGTTTTGTTTTGTTTTGTTTTGAAACAAATTTTAGAACAGTTTTTTTTTCTATTTCTTTGAAAAATGCCATTGGAATTTTGATAGGGACTGCATTAAATCTATAAATAGTTTGGGTAGTACGACCATTTTAATATTAATTCTTGAGGAAACTCCACTCTGGAAAACAGTGTGGAGGTTCCTCAAGAAATTAAAAATAGAGCTACCCTATGAACCAGCAATTGCACTAGTAAGTAATTACCACAAAGATACAAATGTAATGATCTGAAGGGGCACCTGCACCCCAAAGTTTATGGCATCAATGTCCACAATAGCCAAACTGTGGAAAGAGCTGAGATCTCCATTGACCGATGGAATATTATTCAGCCATTAGAAAGGATGAATAGTTACCATTTACATTGACGTGGATGGAACTGGAGGGTATTATGCTGAGTGAAATAAGTCAATCAGAGAAAGACAATTATCATATGGTTTCACTCATATGTGGGACATAAGAAACAGCACAGAGGCTCATAAGGGAAGGGAGGGAAAATGGAATGGGAAGTCATCAGAGAGAGAGAAAAACCATGAGAGACCCTTAACTACAGGAAACCAACTGAGGGTGGCCGGGGGTGGGGTGGGGTAGGTGGATCAGGTAACTGGGGCATTAAGGAGGGCATGTAATGTGATGTGCACTGGGTACTATATGCAACTGATGAACTGAAACTAATGATGTACTCTATGTTGGCTAATTGAATTTCAATAAAAAAAGAAAAAAATTAATACTAATTCTTCCAATCTGTGAGCACAGAATAATTCTCCATTTGTTGCATCTTCTTTAATTTCTTTCATTAAAGTTCTGTGGTTTTCAGTTTCCATATCTTTCACTGCCTTGGTTTAATTTATTCCTAAATAGGTCATTGGTTTGATGCTACTGTGAATGGAGATTATTTTATTTCTTTTTCGGATGTTTCATTGTTAGTGTGTAGAAATGATTTCTGTATGTTGATTTTATATCCTTCAACTTTACTGATTTCATAGTTCTAACACTGTTTTGCTTAAGTCTATAGATTTTCTATATATAAGATCATATCATTTGCAAATAAAAACAATTTTACTTCTTCCTCTTTGACTGGATGTTTTTCTTTTTCTTACCTGATTGCTCGGTCTAGGACTTCTGAAATCATGTGGAATAAAAGTGGCATCCTTATCTTATTCCTGATCTTAGAAGAAAAGCTTTCAATCTTTCCCCACTGAGTATGATGTTAGCTATGGGTTTTATCGTATATGTTGAGATACATTCCTTCTATACCTGATTTTTTTTTAAACATGAAAGGATGCTGAATTTTGTCAAATCACTTTTTCTACATCTATTGAGGTGAGCATATGATTGTTACCTTTCATCCTATTAATGTGGTGTATCACACTGATTTAGGGATTCTGAAGCATCTTTATATCCCAGGGATAAATCCTGCTGTTTGTGGTGTATGATCTTTTTAATGTGCTATTTAATTCAGTTTGCTAATATTTTGTTGAGAATTTCTGTATCTGTATTCATCAGGGATGTTGGTCCACAGTTTTCTTAGTGTCTTTATCTCGATTTGGTATCAGGGTAATGCTGGCCTTATAAAATGAATTGAGGAGTGTTCCCTTCTCTTCAATTTTTCTGAAGTTTTAGAAAAATTGACATTAATTATTTAAATATTTGGTGTAATTCACCACTGAAGCTGGCTTTTCTTTGTTGGGAGGTTTTTGAATGATGATTTAATTTTTTACTCATTATTGGTTTGTTCCAATTTTCTACTGTTTTATTATTCAGTCTTGGTAGGTTATAGGTTTCTAGGATTTTACCCATTTCTTCTAGATTTTCCAACTTGTTGAAATATAATTGTTCATAGTAGTCTCTTTGATCCCTGTATTTCTGTGGCATCAGCTGTAATGTCTGCTCTTTCATTTCTAAATGACTGTTTTTCTTAGTGCAGCTCAGTTTGTAAATTTTCTTTTTAAAAAAATCAACTTAGTTTAATTAACTTTTTCTATTGTTTTCCTGTTCTCTATTTCATTTATTTTTGCTCTGATCTTCATTATTTCCTTCTTTTTGGTAACTTTGAGCTTAGCCTTGTGGGGGTTCCCTTTATGAAAGAATTTCTTTCTCTTGCTTTTTAAATTCTTTGTCTTGAATTTTTGAGAGTTCAATTATAATGTGTCCTGGAGAAGATTGTTGTGGGTTGAAATTTTAGGTTGACCTATTAGCTTTGTAAACCTGGATATCCAAATCTCTCCCCAGGTTTGGGAAGTTCTTGGCCATTTTTTCTTTAAGCTTTCTACTCCTTTCTCTCTCTCCTCCTTTTGGGACTCCATTGATATGTAACACCTTAAAAAAAAAAAAAGTACACAGTCCCGTAAGCTTCCTACATTCCTTTTCTTTTCCTTCCTTCCTCCCTTCCTTCCTCCCTTCCTTCCTCCCTTCCTTCCTCCCTTCCTTCCTCCCTTCCTCCCTTCCTTCCTTCCTTCCTTTTGGATCCTCTTACTGGATAATTTCAACTGATCTGTCTTCTAGTTCACTGATTTTTTTTTCTGATTCTTCAAGTCTGTTGCTGAAGCACTCTTTTGAATTGTTGGGTTCAATCATTATATTCTTCACCAAAATTTCCATTTGGTTCTTTATGTTTTTAAAAAATCTCTTTATTGAACTTCTCCTTTTGTTCTTGTACTGTTTTCTCAACATTGTTAAATTGTTTGTGTTCTCTTGTAGTTCTCTGAGGATCTGTAAAAAAAAATATTTTGCATTTTTTGTGGGGCACTTCCTAGATTTCCATTTCTTTGGGGCTGATTACTGGAGGCTTGCTGTATTCCTTTAGTGGAATCCTGTTTCCCTGATTCCTCATAGTCCTTGTAAACTTGGCATAGGTGTCTGTACATGTGAAAAAGCAGTCACCTCTTCCAGACTTTAAGGACTGATTTCGGAAAGGGAAGACTCTCACCTGCAGGTGGGAGTACCCTGGAGCATGCTGTGACATCAGGTCTAATGGTGCAGGGTGCCATATGTGGTGACAAGTGACAACACTGAGTCTGAAAGGGGCATGATATCCTTTTGACTCAGTCTGCTGAGGTTCACAGCATTGATAACTGTGTGGCACTTGGTGAGGACTTCAGAGAGTCTGCAGTGGCTGAAAGAACTTCTGTGGTCCTCAGTGGTACCAAAGAACAAGGAGCTCTGCTTCCAGCTACAGACCAGAACAGGCAGTGGTGGTGGCTGGAGGTGGTGGTGTGTACACACTTGGCTGTGGGGCTAGTTGTAGATGCCCAAATAGTGGCAGGGGCTTACTGCAGATACACATGTAGTAGTGGGGGCCAGGACAGTCAGCAAAGGCCAGGGCCTACTATGGGCTTATTAACAGAGGCTTTGGCTGTCAGTGTGCTGTCCCATGGCTGGACAGGCTCACCTCGGACATCTTCTCTGCAGTGGAGACTTGTGAGGAGGATTGGGTTGGGGCATTCAGGTGCACAGCTAGTGGGGCTATAGGAGAGCATGGTGGTGCTGGCCGGTGACAGAAAATAGAGTCTGATCTGGGCCCACAAACAGTTGCAGGGACCCTGGTTGTCAGCATGCTCTTCCTTGGCTGCAGTCTTCTACCAGGTATGCACACTGTAGTGGAGGTCAGTGACAGTTGTCAGGCCAGCAGCATGGCCGTGCATAGCTGGGGCACTAGCCCCAAGCATATGTACTGCAGTAGGGTTCAGCTATCTAGTTCTAGCCCAGCATTTTGCATTTGCATAGCCACAGTGTTGGGCTGGCTGCTAGTACAGTTTCCTGGGCTCCAAATGGGAGCAGGAGGGAAGGAGTGGGGAGAGGGATTCATGAAGCCACCAAAAGATAGTGAAATCTGTAGGGGGTCCACATCAGCTGTGTTGGTCATTAGTTTCTTCAGTAGCAAAATCTGCTAGGTGTGTCTGCAGAGCAGGTCACATCTGTTTACAAGATGGCTCCCATTGTGTGGGTGTTACTGGTAGCTCCTGCTTTCATTCCTTGTTCTAGCAGGCTCTGTGAATTTCATCTTTGCCAGTCTGGGTGTGGGGAAATTGAATTGGGTCCTTCACATGGTGTCCAGAAAGTCAGGGGAAGCAGGTTGCTCACCCTACTTTTCCTTTCTTGGCAAGGGAAACTCTTTCTAGCTGGGAAGCTCCTTCTGGGCCTTGAACAATACCATCTTGGGAGATGCAGTGATGTAGGCAAAATTAAGCTATTTTCCTTCTCTTCTTGTGTAGTTATTCTCAGGTTTCCCCCCGCCCCCCCCAGTGGTGTTGCTAAAGTTGCGTAAGTGAATTCCAGAGGTCTCCCAGAGCTGCTTTCTTTTGTGGGTTGCTGTCTATTTATTGATCTTTGTGGGTGGAGGGTGGTGAAGGCTGGTGAGATGTCACCTCAACAAATGTATAATAGTGTACTTAGAAAACAGAATGAGTGCTATATGAACATATGTTATTACTATTATTACTATTACTATTAATGTTGCCAAGAAAAAGAATTTAACAGACATGGTTCTAAAATATACCTTTTATTATTTGCTGTGTGGTTGTGGGCAATTTCACCTCTCAGAGCTTCAGGTTCCTCATCTGTCAAGTCATACCTCAGGTTTGTTATAAGAACTAAATGAGAAAGTTGTTTAAAATATCCAGCAAAATATCTGGCACCTTGCTTGCTTGATAGATGTTGATATTTTTCCATCCATATTAAGTTAACATAGATTTGGTGCCAGAATTATATAGTCACATTAATCAGATAATTGTATACAAGGCACAAATGGATTATCAAAGCTGGTCCTTGGGTTGTTATTATTCCTGGTATGGTGCAGTATGCACTAACCTTCATGTTTCATTGACACTGACATCCACAGTGTTGTTGGAACCTCAATGGCAATGGTTACTGAAAAAAAATTTCTCTGAACCTTTAGCTTCTGGGAAGATACAGCCTCACTTCATAATAATGCATATTTTCATGAGTGTCATGGAAATTGTTTACCAGCTCCCAGAGGATTTGGTTACAGCCCCAAGATTGCTTACCGGCCATAATTAAATGCTTTGTCTGCCCAGAGCCAGCTCAGTTCCATGCAGTATCTGGGAAACCACCAGCTAGGGCTCTTAGGTCTTTCTACCTAAGAAATGGTGCTCATTGCCTGTTACCAAAAGATTGTCTTGTGTCTTCTGTCCATTTTATCCTCTGCTTATATGGCATGCCTTATATTCTCCTTTTATTTTTTCCTCTAACACCTTTTCTGGATCACAAAGGCTCATCCACAGCCCTCCCTTCCTCTGCCCCTCACACAAGGCAGCTTCTACATAACATCATGTTGTCTCCTCTTTCTCTTATTTCTTAGGAGAACCTAGCTTTCAGGCTTGATCTCTCATTCCTTAAGTGGTCAAGCAATGAGACCATTTCTGACCCACAAGAAGGGTTCATGCCACTACCACAGTGCCATAGTCCAAAGCTGTCTTGGGGACACTTCTAAAGCATGAGTGAGCCCCATGCCAGTCACAACACAAGAAAAGCCAATAGTATAAATATTTTTACCCTACACGCACACACTCATTCTTTTCACTAGCTCCCGTTTTTATCAAAAAACCAGAAAAACAGATCATAGATTCTAGACAAATTTTCAAGCCACACTCCTACATCTTTAATAGAGCAGATCATGTTCAGGTGGTATCATTTGCATATTTTCATTACCTAAACAGTTCACATTTCTGATTCTGTGATATGAATGTAAAGCTGAATAAACAACATGGCTATTCCATAGGTATGAGATCTTGCCCCTTTATCCTACTGTTTGGAGGAACATTTGTTTTTACCTACAGCATGCCATGCTTATGCCAAGCTCTGTGAGAACAGGTCAAATAAGACATATCATATTCATGCATTATGGTGAGAAAGATAAAAAACCTTACTGGTGATGACAGAATCACATAGTAAAATCTATGCCAGGGGCATGCTGAGGGAAGCATATTGAATCCTAGTTGAAGGCAGGGGGAGATAAAACAAGGAAGAGCTTTTGGAATACAATCACACTTAGCTGACTCTGGTGCAGTGGGTAGAAACCAGATAGATGAAGACCAGTGGGAGAGAGACCCACATCTCCTTTAGCCCTCTGTTCCTTCTGTTTTTGTCACTGTAGGCAACTTTATCCCTGTCTTCTCTATTACTTAGGGACCCTGGAACTTTCACATAAAGGAATATAAATTCCTCAACTTCTCACTAAAAAAAAAAAAAAGAATAGAAATTTTATTATAAGATTTTATTATTTGACAGAGAGAGGGAGAGAGTGAGCACGCACAAGCAGGGGGAGCAACAGAGGAAGAAAGAGAAGCAGGATCTCCACTGAGCAGGGAGCCCAACATGGGGCTTGAATCCAGGACACTGGGATCATGACCCAAGCCAAAGGCAGACGCTCAACCAACTGAACCACCCAGGAGCCCCAAATCTAGTTTTTAGAAAACAGTTACTCACTGTTTAGGGTAGTTTTACTCCACTCTATTCAGGCAGAGCCTGTAATTTTAGTTTTTGGTTTGTTTCCCACCAACCCCTCATGATACTAGGGTTGCAGCTGGAGTAGGTTACCCTGGATCTCTGTGCCTTAGAATACATACCATTTCTACAGTGCCTCACACCCTCATCTTCAGCCCTGCTCAGTGAGTCTGTAATCATGGGAACAAGACAAGCAAATTTCATGAACGAAGAGTTTTTTGCTTGGAGAGTTCAGGCTTGTATAAATAGCAAAAGAAATGGCTGGGCAGTCAGGAACAGTATGAGGGTTCAGGATGCCAGGAGAATATAGGAAGAGAGGAGGAGGGAGCTTATAAGGGAATTAAGGCAGCTTCAATATAAACTTGGCCTGCCTTGGGGCATTTCTGTGGGGTTCTGAATATGTCAGTAGCTCAGTTCTTCTGGCCAGCAGGAAATCAGATATAGCATCTCTCAGGAGACGAAGTGTTCGCAATAGAAACATTTGTGGAATTGCAAGAATTCCCATTCAAATTACCAGCTTTTTTTTCTAGGGAAGGGCCATATTTTCTGGAAATAGCTATTGTTCCTGGAAAACTAAAAGCCCTAGACAGTCTTCTAGACCTGATGGGGTTTGAAGTTTCGGTGCTGCAGAGGGATGTACCTAGCAGCTCGGGTTTGGGGCCCCTGTCCTCTGGGGTTCAATTTTGCACAAAGTACTCTAACACCAGCTTCTTGCCAAAGTTTCAATGGCTGTTTGTGACTATAACTAACCATTATCTTAGTCTGAGAACCTCACATAACCTTACCAGAAATTCAGAGCTGGGATAGAATTTTGAGTCCAATGTTAGAATTTCATACAAGGGCCAATTAGAGAAAATGTTGCATCACCTCTCAGTTCATGCTGCAGGAAAAGTTCAGAACAAAAACCACAAACTGTCTGTGATTATTTAAAATATTGTTCTGGTACATGGTCCACCCAAATGCAAAACAAAATGCAATTTATTCCATTACACTGAGAAATAAAGTAAAGCACACTGTAATTATTAGCAGAATGTTAGGAGAGAAGATGATTTAAAGGAATTTTTTCTTTTAGTCAAAGTGACCTTTTCCAATGTATGTACTTCTAAACTATGTAACTGATATCTATTCTAATTATTTTAAACAATAGAAGGAAGAAACCATGGATGAAAAAATAATTTCCTTTTTGAAGAATAATGTAACCAAAAGAATGTTACATAATAATGTTTATAGTAACACTAAAATCACTTAGGATAATACATTTGAAGTGCTGTAAATAAAGGTGGTATGATTATGCAAGAAGAAAATAGAAATGAGACAGGTGAAGATTAAGGAGTGTATTTCTATAAGGAATTTTCAAAGGACATTTCAAAAATGGAAGAATGAAGGGGGAGTAAACAGAAGGGGGAATGAACCATGAGAGACTATGGACTCTGGGAAACAAACTGAGGGCTTCAGAGGGGAGGGGGGTGGGGGAATGGGATAGACCGGTGATGGGTATTAAGGAGGGCACATATTGCATGGAGCACTGGGTGTTATACACAAATAATGAATCATGGAACACTACATCAAAAACTAAGGATGTACTGTATGGTGACTAACATAACATAATAAAAATTACTATTAAAAAAAAAAGGAATCCTAGTTCTCAACCTAAGGGAATAGTTACAGCTGACGTTTCAGCACCTCCAGAACATGTTCTGTTCTGCTTTTGCTTCTGTTCAGTCTGTCCTCCATCTCTTCTTCTAATTATCTATCTATTTAAAGAGGAATTAATAGCTAGCTGAGCATTAAGAACTGACCTCCAAAAGATGAGTCAGGAAATACAATGGGGAGCACCTTGAATCATGACAGAAGTCTGTTGACCGGGGAAATTCAAGCAGCTCCTCTTCAGACATTGAAAACAGTGGCCCCTATCTGTTATCATTGGTGAAATGGTTTCCTAAACACAGGCTGGTAGATTTGGGAAAGCTGAACTCACTGGGTATTATCCCCCTCCTTCTCATGCATCCAGAACTCTCTCATGGGAATAAACTACCTTCCTTCCTGGCTGATGGCCTCTGGTAATTGAGGGTGATACAGCTGTGGTGCATGCTAGCCCTCTGGTTGTCAGGGTTGATGTGAATTGTCTGGCTGGTGGTCTTCCTCATTCCTCACACCAATAGGAACTCCCCTGAAGTTCTGAAAGGATGATTTTCCCAAGTAGAGGATTATTCTTCAGTAAAAGGCAAGCTATCGAAGCACTTGCCTGTTAGGAACTTTGTATCAGTTGAACCATCACTGGCTAATATAAGCAGAAAATGTTGATTATTATGAAGGTATTGGGACTATTTTTAAAAGAAAATATAAAATAATATTTTTACGATCTTAGGAATGGTGAGGAAAGTTTTCTTATACAAAATGAAATCACAAACTATATGAGAAGATTAACAAATTTGGCTACTTTAAAATATAATTAAAAACCTGTGTATCAAAAGACACCAGTATTGAAGTAAAACCAACCATAAACCTTGGGAAAATATTTGCGAACATGTACTTGATAGAGGATTAGCACCTAGAATGTGTAAAGAACTCTTGTAAGGGGAGGGGTTCAAGATAGTGGTGTAGAATGACCCTAAACTCACCTTCTCTCCCTGTATACAACAAATCTACAATTACATATGGAAAAATTATCCTCTGTAAAGGACCTGAGGGCTAGATGAATAGCACTTCCACAACAAAGATAAAAAAGGGAAACTGAAATGAATGAGAGGCAGAGACTTGTACCACCTGGAACCCCACCCCAGGTCTGGTGACCCACAATTGGGAAGTGATTCTCAAAATATGGAATTTTCCCTTGATGAGTGAAGGGATGGTACCTCACATCAAGCACCCTGAGCACTGAGCCCAGCACTGGAAAAATGAACCCACCAAATGCCTGGTTCTGAAATTCAGTAGGGATTAAATCCCGGGGAACCAAAGAACTATAGGGGATGGAGGCTTGTGCATAGACCCACTTGACCTGAGATTCAGTGCAAAAGTAACAGTTTGAAAAGTACCTACAGCATAAGAGAAGAAGATCCATTTACTATATCCTAAAGTGGTTGCCAGAGAGATAGGAACCAGAAGTGACTCTATTATACAGGGACACAAGGGTTAGTAGGTGCTATTTTTGCAATCTCATTTTAACTTGCTGGTGAGGTAATTGACAAACATCACTTTTGGTGCCCTCCCATGTATTCTGCTAACCCTAGTAGGTATGTTTCATGCCCTGCCCACCCCATGTATCAGCCACACCACTACTGGGCCAGGTGAGTGCATGGGGTCCCACCTTTCTCACATAGCAGCTGCACCACAGCCAGGCTGGGTGAGTGCCTTGCACCCCACCATTCCACAGCACAGCCATAGCCCTGCTAGAGCTGAAGTGCACACCCAGTCCACACGAGAGATGTCACTTGACTGCCTGGCTCTGGATGCCAGGGGAGATGGTGTTTCATGGCCTACAGATCATCTCCAACACACCACCACTCCTTCAAGAGTGAGAGAGGTAGCTGTTTCACCTAATACATATAGACAAACACAGAATCAGGCAAAATGAGGAGACAGAGAAACACATTCCAAACCAAAGAACAAGACAAAATCCCAAAGATCTTAATGAATGAAAAGGAGATATGCAACCCACCTGCTAAAGAGTTCAAAATAATGTTCACAAGGATGCCTACCAAACTTGGAAGAGGACAGATGCACACAATGACAACTGCAACACAGAGGTAGAAAATTTAAGAGTACTAAACCTAAGTTATAACTGAACTGAAAAATATGCTACAGGGGTTTAACAGCAGAATGGCTGAAGTAGAAGCACTAATCAGCAAGGTGGGGGGCAAAGCAATGGATCTCACCCAGAGAGAGGAGCAAAATGGAAAAGGAATTTTAAAAAAAGTGAGGATATCTTAAAGGACCTCACATTGTATGGGAAAAGAGAAAAGCCAGAAAAATTATTTGAAGAGATAATGACTGAAAACTTTCCTAATCTGGGTAGGGACAGACATCCAGGTCCAGGAATCCTAGAGTCCTAAGATGAACCCATACAGAGCCACACCAAGACACATTATAATTAAAACACTAAAATTTAAAGATAAAGGGAGAATCTTAAAAGTATCTAGAGAAAAAATTTATTATATACCAGGGAAATCCCATAAGGCAATAAGCAGAATTTTCAGAAACTTTATAGCCCAGAAAGGAGTGGAAACACATTCAAAGAGCTGAAAAGAAAAAAAAAATAACCAAGAAATTCTCTCTCAGGCTAGGTTACTACTCAGAATTGAAGAGGAGTTTAAGAGTTTTCCAGATAAGCAAAAGTTAAAGGAATTCATCACCAGCCTTATAATAAGTGTTAAAGGGGTTTCTCTAAGTTGCAAAAACAAGACACTAATTGATTAAAAAAAATATGAAAGTAACAATCTCACTGGAAAAGTAAATGTATAGTAAAGGTAGTGGATCGCTTATTTAGCAAGTATGAATGTCAAAAGATAAAAGTAGTAAACTTAACTAAAATTATGATAATTAGATAAGGGATACCTTAAAAAAGATGTAAAATGTGTCATCAAAAATATAAAATGTGGGAGAGAAGCAGGAATATGGCAGAATAGGAGGGTCCTGAGACCACCTGATCCCATGGACACACAGAGATAATAGCTACATCTGTAAAACTAACTCTGAAAACAGCCTGAAACCTTGCAGAATAGAGTTTATCATAGAGAGAAGGCTACATTGAAAAGGATAAGAGGGGCAGAGACATGGTCAGGAACCAAACCCCCCAGTGAGACTAACCAGAAATGGGAGGGACATTGCAAGCAAGGAAAAGTGAGAGGATCAGACCACACCGGGCACCCCTAGCACTGGAAAGACAATCCCCCAGAACAACTGGCTTTAAAAAACAGTGGAACTTAACTTCAGGAGCTTGAAAAATCAGCAAGTCTTAACTCCAGGAGAGCTGAGAGCCTATAGGAAACTGAATTCCCACCCTTTATGGAGCCAGCATAATAAATAATTCAGCGGGAGACACAGCACAGAAGCAGCAGTTTGGAAAGCACCTGGGGTGTATATCAAAAAAATTTATTAACCAATCTTAGACCATATACTGGAGGGGCAGGGAACTTTAGATTTCTCAAAAAACAAAAGTGCTGAGGTGCTATTTCTCCCCCTCCCCCAGCTTAGATAGCTGGATGCTTGTTGGCGCCAGCATCAACAGTCTCCATCTAGTTTCCCAGCACTACAAGCCCTGCTCGGATATTTCACTGCAGGGCCACCCCATACCACCTGCCCATCTCAACAGGTATCCTTTTAAAGTGTCTCCTGCCCCAGTGCACTCCTGCAGGCAGGCCCAGCTGGTATCAACACCAACCCAAAGTGATTCCTGTCTGGGGAAAGGGGAACAGATAACCCCACACACCAGTGTGCCTGAAGTTCCATCAGGCATGCCTCTTAGCTGGCCACTCAGTGAGCAGGCCCTGTCTTTCACCACTCCCACAACAGTGGCAGAGAAGCTAATTGCAGACAGCTAGTCTGACTGCAATCCCCACCCATCAAGAAGCCTCCTGCAGCCTCAAACAGGCCCTTCAACAGTCCAGGGACCAAATACTGGAGTGTGTACCCACAGCAGGCAAAATAGGTCATTGCAATTGGCTGGACTGAAGGCAGTCACACCTTAGCCACAATAGTAGGGCACACACGGCTCATACAGGGGATGCTTCTGCAGGGCCTTTTTCAGGTTACCAGAGAGGACTATGATACATTGTACCATAGGACTTCTCATAAGGCCACTGTTTCCAAGTCCAGAAAATGTAGCTGACCTTCCTAATACATAGAAACAAACACAGAAAGTTAGACAAAATGAGAACGTGGAGGAATATGTTCCAAATGAAAGAACAAGACAAAAATCACAGTAAAAGAGCTAAATGGAATGGAGCTAAGCAATATGCCTGATAAATAATTCAAAGTAATGGTCATAAAGATACTCACTGGACTTAAGAGTGGATGAACTCAGTGAGAACTTCAACAAAGAGACAGAAAATATAAAAAAGAACCAGTCAGTGCTGAATAATTCAACACCTGAAATTAAAAAAAAAATACACTACAGGCAATCAACAGAATATTAGAGGAAATAGAAGAATGGATCAGGGATACAGAAGGTAGAGTAATGGAAAAAGACATGCTGAATGCTGAGCAAACAAACAAAAAAAAGAGAACAGGTTAAGGGAACTCAGCAACATCATCAACCATATGAACATTAATATTATAGAGATCCCAGAAAGAACAGAAAAAGAGAGAAGGGGGCAAAAAACTTATTTGAAGAATAATAGCTGAAAACTTCCCTAATCTGGGAGAAGGAAACAGATATCCAGATCCATGAAGCACAGAGAGTCCTGAACAAGACAAACCTAAGGAGGTCCACACCAAGACACATAATAATTACAATAAGAAGTAATGATGGGGTGCCTGGATGCTCAGTTGGTTAAGCATCGGACTCTTGAATTTGGCTCAGGTTATGATCTCAGGGTTGTGAGATCAAGCCCTGTGCTCAGCTCTGTGCTGGGCATGGAGGCTGCTTAAAATCCTCTCTCCCTCTCCTGCTGCCTCTACCCCCCCCCCACTCTCTCTCACTCTAAAAAAAAGTAATGATAAAGAGAGAATTTCAAGGAAAAAAAAGATGGCAGAGTAGGGGACCTTTTTTCAGCCGGTCCCCTGTATCAAGCTCGATATCTACCAGATCATCCTGAACACCCACGGAATCAGCCTGAGACGTAGGAAGATACATCTGGATCTCTACAAACGAACATCTTCAGCGCTAAGTATTGAGGTACGAAGTGGGGAACTGTGAATCTGCGCACAGATATCGGAAGATAAACGGAAGGGGGAGGGAGCCGCTGTGCTTGGGTGCCAGGAAGCAGTAGCCACCTGCACTGGGAGTGGGCCGGACTCGCGGACTGAGGCTGGGAGCTTGGGAGGGTGTGCAGGAACTGGAGGCAGCTGGCGGTGTTAGAAGAACAAAGGAAAGAGATGTGCGAGCCCTGGGAGTGAAGACTGGGAGAGCAGCTGTGGGGCACACAACCTGGGATGCTGGAGTTTTTAGCAGCACCAACAGAAACAGAGTTAAAGTGGCCAGGAGAGCTCAGTGGAGAGGAAACTGCAATCTCTCTGTTCTGAGACAGAGCCTAGGATACGGCCACTGCTGCTCTGACTCTCAAGAGTCACAGAAAGCCGCCAGAGAACAAAAGCCCTGAAATACCTGTTTGCATTGTGCCCATCCCCCCTCCCATAGGGTATGGAACAACTCTACCCAAACAGGGTTGCCTGAGTATCAGCACGGCATCCACCCCCCCCCACCCTAGAAGGCAGGCTGAAGAAAAAAGAAGCCCACATCCCTAAGGTCTCTATAAAACAAGTGCACATTGCTTGGGTCCTGGTCAATAATCTGGGCTCTGTACATACCTGCAACCACTCCTCATCAGAGTGACAAGGAGGAGGAACCCCCAACAAATGAAAGAAACAAAGACTGTGGCCTCTGCCACAGAACTGATGGATATGGATATAACCAAATTGTCAGAAATGGAGTTCAGAGTAACAATGGTCAAGATGATGTGTAGGCTTGGAAAAAAAATTAACGAAAATATTAATGAGAATATAGAATCTCTAAGGGTGGAAATGAGAGCAAATCTGGAAGAAATTAGAAATGTTATGAATCAAATGCAGTCTAAACTGGATGCTCTGACGGCCAGGGTAAATGAGGCAGAAGAATGAATTAATGAGTTGGAAGATGGGACAATAGAAAAGAAGGAAAAAATGGATTTTTGGGGGGGCCAAGTTCCCAATCTCAAGAATGTAGATTGCAGGAGATTACTGACTCAATGAAACGTTCCAATGTCAGAATCATCAGAATCCCCGAGGGGGTGGAGAAAGAGAGAGAGAGAGAGAGGTCTAGAAGAGATATTTGAACAAATTGTAGCTGAGAACTTCCCTAATCTGGGGAAGGAAAGAAGCATTTGTGTCCAAGAGTCAGGGAGGACCCCTCCCAAGATCAATAACAGACCAATAGCACATCACATAATAGTAAAATTCGCAAATCTTAGATCCAAGGATAAAATCTTGAAAGCAGCCAGGGGGAAGAGAATCTTCACCTACAGAGGGAGGAACATCAGAAGAATGTCAGACTTGTCTACAGAGACCTGGCAAGCCAGAAAAAGCTGGCAAGACATATTCAGAGCACTAAGAAGAACATGCAGCCAAGGATCCTTTATCCAGCAAGGCTGTCATTCAGAGTGGATGGAGAGACAAGGACCTTCCAAGACTGGCAGAAACTGAAAGATTATGTGACCACCAAGCCAGCCCAACAAGAAATATTAAGGGGGGGTTCTATAAAAGTAAAAAGACCCCAAGAGTGATACAGAACAGAAATTTACAATCTATAGAAACTAAGACTTCACAGGCAGCATGACATCATTAAAATCATATCTCTCACTAATCACTCTCAATGTGAATGGCCTAAATGCTCCCATAAAATACCACAGGGTTGCACATTGGATAAAAAGACATGACCCATCCATATGCTGTCTACAAGAGACTAATTTTGAACCTAAAGATACATCCAGACTGAAAGTGAAGGGATGGAGAACCATTTTTCATGCCAACGGACCTCAAAAGAAAGCTGGGGTAGCAATTCTCATATCAGACAGATTAGATTTTAAACTAAAGACTGTAGTTAGAGAATACAGAAGGACACTATATTATTCTTAAAGGATGTATCCAACAAGTGGATATAACAATTATAAATATCTATGACCCCAACAGGGGGAGCAGCTAGATACACAAGCCAGCTCTTAACCAGAATAAAGAGACATATAGATAATAATACGTTAATAGTAGGGGACCTCAACACTCCACTATCAGCAACAGACAGATCACCTAAGCAGAAAATCAACAAAGAAACAAGAGCTTTGAATGATATGCTGGACCAGATGGACCTCATAGATATATATAGAACACTACACCCCAGAACAACAGAATACTCATTCTATTCTAATGCCCATGGAACATTCTCCAGAATAGACCATATGCTGGGTCACAAAACAGGTCTCAACCGATACCAAAAGACTGAGATTATTCCCTGCATATTCTCAGACCACAGTGCTGTGAAACTAGAACTCAATCACAAGGAAAAATTTGGAAGAAACTCGAACATTTGGAAACTAAGAACCATTCTGCTTAAGAATGATTGGATAAACCAGGGAATTAAAGAAGAGCTTAAGCAATTTATGGAAACTAATGAGAATGAAAACACATCGGTCCAAAACCTATGGGACACTGCAAAGGCAGTCCTAAGGGGAAAATACATAGCCATCCAAGCCT
>NW_024426885.1:64708988-64789842 GCF_017311325.1 Ursus maritimus | reverse complement strand
AAAAAAAAAAAAAAAAAAAAGAATGTGCCAAATATCTGGGATTTTGGCCACTCACCCTACTCACTGTTTAAAAAAATAGCTCCATGCAGATGATCATCAAAAGGTGTTCATTTAAGACCTTGAAATTGCACTTGGAGTAGAACATCTCAGCCCAGATAGCGAGGATCCTCATTTCAATGACAAAGCCATGACCTCCTTTTTCTGTTAATTTGG
Source organism: Ursus maritimus (assembly GCF_017311325.1). NCBI lineage: Eukaryota > Metazoa > Chordata > Mammalia > Carnivora > Ursidae > Ursus > Ursus maritimus. The sequence continues at coordinate 64,789,629 of NW_024426885.1, read as the reverse complement.
TCCTAGCCAAGAAATAAAGATACTTTTTGAGAATGGGTACATTCAGACATTGATGTCTGAGATGTGAGACAGTGCCACCTAGCCATATGGACTCACAGAGGCAGCCACACACTCGGTGTTCATCAAGGCCTCAGATATACTATAGGAGGCAAATTGCACATGGCAGAACATAAAAGATCCCCATTGAAATAATCCAAAATCTGTTTGACTTACAGGACAGTCAGTTTGAAATTTGAAAGATCTCCCTGGTAGTAGCTGCTTAGGCTGTACGTATATATGTTGTAAGGTGTCAAGGATGAGACCTGTACATCTGAATGCCTTCCCTGCCCATCCTGTCCCCTGTGCTCTGTCTCTCTCATTATCCCCCAAATAAGCCTTCCGCAGTTCTGTCTGTGTGTCAACGTCTGCCTTCCACGAGGACCTATAGTCACTCCTCCGAAAACTGGTGAATCTGCACACAAGAAACAAAGCTGGCAAGCAGTGGTGGTGATGGAGGATAGTAGCAAGATTACCCTTTGTGGCATCTTTGCAAGGGGCCCAAGCAGTCCTTCTGGGCAGGTGGACATACCCTGTATTTAGATCTGTTGGTGGTTGTATTAACTCTGGTGATAGATACCCTTGAGTACATGGTGTCTGCTAGTTTCAGGGGTGTGTGGTGATCAGCAGGACAGGTGTCTGTCCCCAGGCAGTGGTCAGTTGTGATTGTGAGGAATGAATGGTCAGTAGTGGCCCCGGGAGACCTGTGAGGAGGCCCTGCATTAATCCAGGTTTTGTGCGCTGGTTTCACTTCACCAGCTGCCTCGCAACCTGTAGCGAATTGGGCTCTGAGGCGCTGATGGTGGCAGTTTTCTTGGTAAGACCCCTGATGCCCCACATAATCCCCCCACAGTTTCCATGTTGAGGGATGGGCAGGAAGAGGCCAGTGACAGGAGACCCATTCCTCCTCACCACGCAGGAGGAGTTGGGTGTATGTGTCTGTTGCTTCTTAGGTCACTACTCAGTCCATTTCTGCACCAGAGCTCTGGATGTTTAAGCCCTCCCTTCTTCCCAGGTTGTTGAAGCAGCCATCCTCCAGAAGCATTGGGGTCATGGCTGGGCCAAGGTGTCAAGGTCTGTCTGTCCACATTCTGCCCTGGAGAGGCAGTTACCCGCCTCAGGTCAGCCTGAGCTTCCTCCATAAATGGGATTGTCATGCCCTGTGCGCAGGGACTGGGCCGAATGATGGCAGGAGAGAGGGGGAGACAGGAGAGGTGGTCCCCTGTGGTGGTCCTGGACAGGACTGAACAGAGCAGAAGGTCTGAGGGCCTGTGGAGAGATAGAGAAAGAGACTGTCAGGGAGAGGGACACTGAGTGGGTGTTGGGGGGATTGGGCAAGTCCTGGAAAGTGAGAGGAACCAAGAGAGGGAGAGGGTGAGAAAAGCAGAGACAAAGAGGAGTTGGAAGGATGAAAAGCAGTTGCTGGTCTAGGTGTGTGGAGGCCGGACCGCTGGACCCCGGGGGAGGAGGTCTAGGTAGGTGCTCTGAGCATTGGGACCGGAGGGGCGAGGAATCCAGGACGTCAGATTTCCACGAGCCCAAAGCTCCGAGCCTCTGGGGCAGGCATTACAGAGGCCATTTCACTTGGGAAGATGGGCACCTCTTTTCATGGCGTTTGACAGGGGCCGAGCCTCACGATCTGTCATGGAGAGAGATGGCTTGGATAGACCAGAGCACATTCAGTCCCTCCATCTGAGGGGTCATGACTTTGAGCATTGCAGGGAATACCAGGAAGGCCAGCAGAGGGCGCGCGCGCACCTCCAACAGGAAGGGGGCGGTTTCTCTGCGTGCGCAGCCACGGCCAGCAGAGGGCGCGCCAATGGCCTTTTCTGACCCAAGGCGCCTCAGAGCAGGAAGGGCTCCAGAAGCCTCCCAAGAATCTGGCCCCTCTCTGGCTGCAGGGGATAGATCGCCAAAGCTGCGGTTTCAGTAGGTTCGGCCCCCACCCTGGGAAGACCCTGGGGCCTTTGCAGCAACTTGTCGCCTCCCGAGGTAGAGGAAGAAGCTGCCTTGTTGGCTGAGTGCTGAGGGGGCGGCTCTGGGCGGCTTCCCAGGACATGCTGGTAAGTGAGCAGCACAGTCGCTTGCATTTTGAGGGCTGTTCCCCTGGTTCAGTCTCATTTTTCCCTCTTGGTATTTGAACAGACCTGTTTTGCTCAGGGATCCGTGGCTTAGGGTCGCGACACCACATCCAGAGATGCTGTGGTTGGCTTGTTACAGATGCAGGCTTGTTTCTGGGGAGAAATCCTGAGCGGCCAAACTCAGAGGAACGAGGCCGCTTTCAGTGGGGACTTGAATGCACTAACTGCTGACTCTCAGGACTTCCTAAAAGAATGAGCTGGGAGTTATTCCTAATTCTGCTGGAACCTGAGACCCAGGTAGAAACACAAACTGCCCTCCATTTTGTAACCTTAAAGGTAGAAACTCTGAGGATTTATCGCGAAGTTGGTTTGTTTGGGAAGGAGAAGAATAGAATGTATACAGGACAAAGAAGCAGTGACTAACCCTTAGGCACATTGGGGGTATCAGAGAGGCTCACTGTTTTCAGGCGAAAAGGGGGCGGATTTAGAAGGCTGTTAGAACCAAAAGTCCATTGGAGGCATCTGGTAGTTCAAATCATTGTGGCTTCTCATGGTTGAGTCCTGTTGGGAGGTGGGGGAGCTGGGGGGAGGGGATGGAGAGAGGAGAATAGAGTTCCTGTAGCTGGAATAGTGGGTATTCACGTGCGAGGTCAAGTCCATGTCTTCCTGTTGGGTCCCCAGTTTATTCAGAGTGATAGTGTGTCCGGCTCCCCCTGCCAAAACCTCCTGACTGTTTTGTGGCATTTCCGTTACGACTTTTCACATTTTCCCGTTCTGATCAAGATTTGTGAGGAGCAGAAATAAGTCCGTCAAGACAGATACTATATGATTTTAGTCATTTGTGGAGTTTATAAGTAAAACAAATGAGCAGCGAGAAGAAAAAAAGAGGCAAACCAAGAAAACAGCCTTTTTACTATAGAGAGAACAACCTGTTGGTAATCAGAGGGGAGAGATGATTGGGGGGGATGGGTTCGTAGGTGATAAAGTTAAGTCATGCATTTGTGATGAGCACCGGGTGTTGCCTACAAGTGTTCGAATCACTGGGTGCACACCTGAAATGAATATAACTGTGAGGTAATTGTAATTTAAAAAACTTTAAAAAAAGTTTCCATGGAAGAATTTTTTTAAAGATTTTATTTATGCGTGTGTGTATGAGAGAGAGAGAGAGAGAATCAGGCAGAGGGAGAAACAGGCTCCCGGCTGGGCAAAGGAGCCCAGTGTGGGACTCAGTCCTAGGATACTGGGATCATGACTCACTGGATCATGAGCCAAAAAGAGCAGATGCTTAACCGACTGAGCACCCAGGTGTCCTGGAAGAATTTCTGATCAGCAGTCAAGTTCTTTGTATTTAGTGGTTTGTGTTTCAGTGCCAGCAAGGTCTTTGCAGGTGGTGATGTCTCATGTTGGAGAAATGTGCATCACAGTTGTAAACTACTCAAGTGACACTTGAAGAACTGGGAAGGTTAGAAGGGAGAAACTCTCATGTACTTCCTGTGTGAAGTCTGTATCTGCTCGAGATTGAGACCAGTGAGCCAGCATCACTCCACTGGGGACACTGTTTCTACAAAGTTGACAGACAGCTGCAAATTACAGAATCAAAGCAAGATGACAATTCCAAACCATGTGTTGGTTCACAACTTAGGACCCTAGGTTTGAAAGGAGCCAACTGAAAATATTTTGTGTGGCAGTTGTTTACCTGAAGGAAGACAGGTTTCTCCCTATGAAGGCAAGCCGAGGTCACGTGTGCCTCCTGGAAGTGTCTTCCTCAAGTGTCTGGGGAGCAAAATAGTGAAATACTGCGAGAATGCACTAAATGGGAAATCACTGAGTACATCTGGGAATACAGATACACTGGGGAACATGAACGTGAAACTTGTTGCAAGAATAGAATATAACTAGGGACATTTCAAAACAGTATTGTTATCTCAAAGAGCTGTTTAAAACTCCATGTGTTATCAGTAATGGTCTGTATATTTATAAATTCAGAGAAACCATGCATTTGGATTAGAATCCGGATGTTCAAGCTATGTAATTATATAAGTATAGCACCATTTTATTTTATTATTCTGCTTTTGGTGAATAATTGTTTCCAGTTTTTATTATTCTGAACAATGCTGCAACGGACATTCTCACACGTTTCCTGGTGTGTAGGTTCAAGATTTTCAATAGGGCATATACATTTTCTAGTATTGGAATTTCTGGTTTGTAGAATGAACGTGTAAGAGTTTTGCAAGATAATGCAGAGTATCTTTCAAAATAGTTGTACCAATTGTACTTGTCCCAATACTGCATAGAATTCCTATCTTCTGTGCTGGTCTTGCCAAGCTTAATTTTTGCCAACCTGATGAATGTAAAAGATTCACTCTTTGTGGCCTTAAGGTGGAGATACATGATTATTATTGAGGTTAAAAGTTTATTTTTCATATTTTATTCTACTAGGTTTTCTTCCATAAGATTCTGGTTTGCCATTAGACTATTTTGCTTTCTCTTTTTGTTATGTAGAATTTAGCTTTCAAATATTCATGGATATTAGTCTGTGTGGTTGGTTGTGCGTGTTGTGAATAAAACATTCTTTGTTATCAGTTTTGAACAGATATTTGATTAAAATAATGAAACCACTAGTTTCAAGTAATCAATTTGGTTCCCTGATTTTCATATAAAAGTTAGCTGGAGTTTGAATGATAAGTATAGTTTTAAGATTTCAAATATTCTTGTTTATAAGTATTATATGTTTTTCAGGTTTAATTTATTTTCTCTAAGGGTATCTTTTTGTTTAGCAAGAGTTCTTTTTCTTTTTTAAATTTTGTTATTGTGACAGAGAAGAGAGCCGTGAGAGGGAACACAAAGCCCAGACGGAGAGGGAGAGGAAGAGGCAGGCTCCCAGCAGAGCAGGGGAGCCTGATGCAAGGGCTGGATGTGGGGCTACATCCAGGACTCTGGGATCACACCTGAGCTGAAGCCGAGCAGCTCAGACTGAGACCTTTGACGTCCCGTAAAATTCTTGATTTTAACGTTGTCATGCTTACCAATTTTCTTTCTGAAAAATTACTTTTTTACCTTGGTGAGAAGTATTTTCTTTATCTGAGGATCATAAAGATATCTGCATATATTCTTCTGCAAGTTTAACCAGTTTTATCTTTCATTTTGAAGTCGGTAAATCCAGTGAAGTAGATTACATTATTATGGCAGGAGATGAATCTATGTGGATATTGATTGTATTCCTGACCAATCATGTAATTTTCTTATATTTCCCCAGTGATCTCACGTAATTTGTGTCATGGATGAAGTTCTCATACATTTTGTGATTCTAGTCTGGAGTGCACTAGTGGTAGTCATTAGTCTCCCAGCATGAATAACACCCTATCCTAAATCACCTTATAGCTTCATAATAATTCTTGATATCTGGTGGGGCAGTTCTCCTTTCCTTATTCCTTTTTTCCCCCTAAAAGATTTTATTTACTTATTTTTGTGCACATGGGAGGTGCAGAGGGAGAAGCAGACTCCCGCCGAGGCAGGGAACCCGATGTGGGACTGGATCAGGACGCAGGATCATGACCTGAGCCGAGAGGCAGATTAACTAACCGAATGAGGCCACCCAGGCGCCTCCCTTTCCTTTTTCTTCCTGCAGAAGCATCTTTTGGCTGTCTATGGGTCTTTGCTCTTCCATATCCAAAGTTTTAGAATTAGCCTGTCATATTTCTTGCAAACTCATATTAGGATATTAATTGCTGCTGCATAAAATATACAAGGCAATTGGAAAATATTGACATTTTTATGATTTTGAATTTCTCTGTCTATAAACACGGCATGTTTTTTTTCATTTGTCTTTAATGTTGTTAATAAGTGCAAAAATTCTGTTTCTTTAAAGAAACCAAGCAAAAACAAAACAAAACAAACAAAAGGAATCAGGGTGCAGTTAATAGTTTAGGTAAAAAGAAAGACTTTTGAATTCTGGGAAACTAAAACTCTAGAAATGCTCACAAGATAAAAATGAGGCTATTTCTGGAAAGGTCATACTCCAAAGAGGTTTTCCTCCTTTTGCAAGAGACTGGGAAATGCAGAAAAGGCATGTTCTTTGCACAAAGAAGTAGGAGGAGGAGCAGCAGTGAGAAAAGGAATGCAGGCCTGGTCCGGACATGTGGGAAAGCTGTCTCCCAGATGTTTCTCTTTCAATTTGGGAAGTATTTATGTTCTCGTGACAGATGGTGTCCGGTCAGTCAAGGTCTGGTGCCTTCTTCATCTGTGTCCGTGGACCCAGAGCCCATTCCTGGGATTTTGGCAGCACAAGGTTTTAGTTAGCAGTATCCGATAAAGGTCCTCTCAAAGGGAGGTTGAAGAGAATCTCTGTGATGTCTTTCCCAAGAGAAAGAATCCCCAGCTTGCAGGGTGTGATGGTCAGATAATTATCCTGGGGTGGACACTGAAAAGATTGCTCTACTACAATGTTCATTTTGATAAGCAACCTAGATCTTTGCATTATTGAAATATATCCCCTTTTCTCAACTCCAGGTCAAAAGGGGCAGAGGTCAAATGGCATGGATATCCAGTGACTATCTCCAAGGTTGAAGTCAGAGCTCCAAAGGGGATGGCCTTGAGATTTAGAAGAAGTATTGGCAATGCCTTTGGCCCAGGTCATTTGGAAAGTCTCTGCAGATTTGCCAATTGGGTCCCAGTGTTGCCATTATGGTGTTGGACCAGTTGTGAGGTTGGGGATAGTAATGTACAATGAAAGTATTGTAAAACCGGCCAAAGATCACAAACTCAGTGAAATGCCTGCACGGTAGAATGGGTTTTCTGGTCATTGTGGTGTTCAGAAGCTTTCCCCGGAGAGAGAATTTTTTTCTAACAGGATTTTAGCCACAGAAGAGTCGTGGCCTTTCTACAAGAGGCTTTGGTCCAAGTGAGATAACATAGGCACATTGACTAACACAAACTTATTTCCACATGAGATAGAAAGTTGCATGAAATCCAGTTGCCAAATCTCAAATGGTTCATTGAGCAGTCTAAAATGCCCAGGGAGGTATGGTTGTTTTCAGGATCGTATTTTGGACAAGTGGGACAACTTAAGGTTGGCACTTTCTGAGTCTTCTTAGCACATTTCCCCACCAATACTGGTTCATCAACCCTATCAGTTTGTCAGTAGACCAATGGTTTTAATATTTGTACAGTTGTCAGGAGTGGGAATTTTAGAATTTTGGAGATGGCCATATTGTTATTTGATCCAAGCCCAGGGAATTCTCTCTTTTTATCAACTAGTCATCAGATTCCCAACATTGTTTCTCCTTGTCTAGGCCCTGTTGTTGGCCATGTCTGCTCAATTTTCCCAATTGTCAGTTGGTAGGACATCCCTTCAGAACATGACAGAGGTCTGGCTCTCGGTGTCCTTTTGGGTAGCTTTTGGAGCAGAACTATAAGCCAGGTGGTTTCCTTTGCTGGCCTCAGAAAGTCAGAGTGCAGAATATCCTGGGAGCAATAATGGCCCCTAGATCTGCAGGCAAAAGCATGGCATCCTGATGAATTTTGAACCTAGCAGCCATTTTTAATCTCATACATTGTAAGGAAGGAAACCTGCGTTTCAGCTATAATATTCCAAACCATGAGCTAGCTGTCCAGGCACATACCGTGTCCACCTTACATGCAGTTGCTGCCTCACGGCTACAATGGAAACTGCCTTAAGGACACCAAGACTCATTCCTGCTGGGCTGGGGGCGGCTGAAGGAAAGGTGCTGCCTCGGTGTCTCAAAGGGAGTTTGTTTGGTAACTTGGCTGGCGAATGTTATGTTTTCTCTAGTAAAGAGCCATCAGGAAAAGCATGAAAATTTCTTTGGTTAGAGCAGTTTGCTGAAAATTGTCACAGGAGTCAACAGGTGACCTGTCGGTGTGAGAAATGGCTGTGGGGGGTTTCATCTGTGAAGGAGGGGAGAAGGGGGTAGCTGGAGTTGAGGCTTTGGAACCAGAAGGACTGTGGGAGTGGTACCCAGGAGGATTTCATAGGAGTGAGGTGACTGTCTGGAAAATGTTGAGTGTGAGGAGAGTTCAGAAGGGCTTCTACTACATGGGGTGCAGCGATGGTTAAAGGGGATGGTGTGATGAATTCTTCAGTGGCCTTATCCCAGAGGGCAGTGGCAGGAATGGCTCTGAGGCAGGCGGGTATCCCCCAGCCATAGCATCTACCTATTGACTCTTATACCTTGTGGGATGATGGTGGTCCTTGTGTTTTGGGGTGAGCACTGCAAGGACATTCCCTTCCGTATCAGAGAGATGAAAAAGGGAAGTTGGTCATTAGGAGTTCCAAGGGCAGGGGCTAATGGTAGACTTTTGTTTAAAGTTTCAAAGCGGTGTCATCCCCCTCTTTCTGAATAATTGTGTTAGGTTTCTCATGTTTTAGTAAAATGTACAGCAGCTGAGCCTTAAAAGAGAAGTTTGGAATCCACTGTTGACAGTAGCCGGCCAGTCCAGGAAAGCCTGGTCATTGGTGCTTAGTTTTAGGTTGTGGGAAATTGAGGATGCCTTGAGTCTACCTGGATCCAGGTACTGTCCTTGTTCTGAGATCAGGTGACCTAAATACCTAAGCTGAGTTTGAGCAAACTGCAGTTTTTCTTTGGAGACTGCATGACCCTTTTAAGGCCAAAAGTTTTCCCAGGTGGATGCTGTCTTCCTGTGAAGAGGTGTGAGGAGGGGAGCAGAGATGCCAATCATCTACATATTGTAACAAAGGAGGAGAGGCCACAGAACACTCACTATCATGTGGTGGGCAAAATGGGTGAAGGGGAGAGGGAGATATAGGCCTCCAGTAATGAAATGAGTAAGTCATGGGAATAAAAAGCAGAGCATAAGGAATACAGTTAATGATGGTTCGTAGTGATGTATGTAATAAGGATAGATGGTAGCTATACTCATAGTGAATATAGCCTAATGTATAAAGTTATAGAATCACTAAGTTGTACACCTGAAACTAATGTAATATTGTGTGTCAACTGTAGTCAAAAAAAAAAAAAAGTTGGGGGGCGCCTGGGTGGCACAGTGGTTAAGCAACTGCCTTCGGCTCGGGGCGTGATCCCGGTGTTATGGGATCGAGCCCCACATCAGGCTCCTCCGCTATGAGTCTGCTTCTTCCTCTCCCACTCCCCCTGCTTGTGTTCCCTCTCTCGCTGGCTGTCTCTATCTCTGTCAAATAAATAAATAAAATCTTTAAAAAAAAAAGTTGGAAATGTGGGATCTATTTAGATCCTCAGGAGATTTAACTTCAAAGGGGCAGGTTTCAAGAGGTTTAGGAGAGGAGGAAGCAGAGAGAGCTTCAGAGGAAAAGGAAGGTTTGGTAAAAGGAAAAGAGGGAGAGAGGCCTTAGCAAAGTATTAACATCAAGGCAGTTGAGTCCCTAGAGGAATGTCACTCTGCCTGTTTCAAGGACTTGGGCTCTAGGAAGTAAGGAAATTTAACAATTTTTCTTCTGTCTTTGTTTCCCACATCAGATAAGAGTGTGGGAGCAGAGGAGATGAGAGGGTGCAGAGATAACAGAGGGAGATGGTGCTGGAGGTGGGGCCTGAGGTGTGGCCTGAGCACAATGTGGTTGCCTCCCCTCCTTAGACAAAGAAAGTGGGGGAGGAGAAGAAGAGGACTCAGAAGCCCTGTTTTGTCTCTTTAATTGTATGCTTGCATCATTTATTTAATTTTTTAAAATTATTTATTTGACAGAGACAGAGCACAGGCAGGGAGAGTGGCAGGCAGAGGGAGAGGGAGAAGCAGGCTCCCCACTGAGCAGGGAGACTGATGGGGAACTCAGCTCAGGACCCTGGGATGAAGACCTGAGCAGAAGGCAGACTCTCACTTGACTGAGCCACCCCGTCGCCCCCTCATTTAGTTTACAAATTGTATTTGGAGAGATGCAATTTTCGATTCTTGTTAGCATTTGGCAGCTTCCAAATACCTATTGTGATCGGTATCCTGTTTTGTCAATTTTAGAACCATGGCAGTCCATTCAGGTGTGAGAAAATTAAGGTTGGGATGATCAAAAGTTCCTCATCATGGCCATTGAAGTTGTCAATTATTTCAGGTTAGGTCAGTCCATTTATTTAAAAATATGCCTCCAGAGGGACCATAATTTGTTTTTCTCATATTGCCCCCTTATTTTATTTTATTTTGTTTTATTTATTTTTTATTTTTTTTAATGATTTTTTATTATATTATGTTAGTCACCATAAGTACATCCCCGGTTTCCGATGTAAAGTTCGATGATTCGTTAGTTGCTTATAACCCCCAGTGCAACATGCAATATGTGCCCTACTTGTGCCGCCATCTTTGGTCTGTCCATTTCCACACACACACTCCTGTTGGCTGGTTTTGTTTTATATGGTACATGTCTGTGTTTCATTACACCGGCGATTTTGCTCTTTATCCACTCACCTAAGATCACATCTAGTTCTTGTGTTTCACAAGACAGAGAAATATGATAGTGTCTTTTCTCTGTGCTTGACTTGTGCTAACCCAGCATTATCAATGGGTAAAGTCATGTGCAACAATGGTGAAATGATTGCTTTCCTGATAGCGGGTGTATTCGATACGCGCATGCGGACCTGGCTTCTTCATCCAGTCATCTGTTGAATCTGAAACACTTCCACGCGATTTGTGCTCAGCCGGACAAACCGCTAAACATTGGAGGATGCATCTTGGCGCTTCTCTTCACTATCTGTCTTTGCTGACAACAACATTTGTGAACTAGATCTTAAAGATATCATTTTTGACTTTTGAGACCTCTTTTCATTTTTGAGATGGCCTGCTTACAACTGCATTCCACAACAATGGAGGGTCCACTTCTCATCTCTTCCAATTGTTTCTTGTTTTACTCTAAGCTTTATTCTAAAATTTGAAGTATCTTGGAAGTGTTTTGGTTTGTTTGAATTTTACTGGTGGCTAGGATTTTGAACATTTTTTCGTGTGTCTGTTAGCCATTTGTATGTCATCATTGGAAAAGTGTCTGTTCGTATCTTCTGCCCATTTTTTTATTTATTTGTTTCTCGTGTATTGAGTTTGAGAAGTTCTTTGTAGATCTTGGATACCAGTCTTTTATCTGTAGCATCATTTGCAGATATCTTCTCCCATTCCGTGGGCTGCCTCTTAGATTTTTTTGACTGTTTCCTTGGCTGTGCAGAAGCTTTTTATCTTGATGAAGTCCCATAAGTTCATTTTATCTTTTGTTGTTTCTCCTACTGCTTTGGAGTGTGTCCTTGAAAAAGTTTGCTTTGGCCGATGTCATAGAGGCTGCTGCCTATGTTCTCCTCTAGAATTCTGATGGATTCCTGTCTCACATCAAGGTCTTTCATCCACTTGGAGTTTATGTTTGTGTATGGTGTGAGAGATTGGTCAAGTTTCATTCTTTTGTATGTAGCTGTCCAATTTTCCCAGCACCATTTATTGAAGAGACTGTCTTTTTTCCACCGGATGTTTTTTCCTGCTTTATCAAAGATTAGTTGCCCAAAGAGCCGAGGGTCCATTTCTGGGTTCTCTATTCTGTTCCATTGGTCTATGTGTCTGTTTTTGTGCCAGTACCATGCTGTCTTTGAATTCACAGCTTTGTAGTACCGCTCGAAATCCGGTATTGTGATGCCCCCAATTTGTTTTTCCTTTTCAGCAGTTCCTTGGAGATTTGGGGCCTTTTCTGGTTCCATACAAATTTAAAGACTATTTTTAAACATAAAACCATCCAGTGTCCCCATGGGTGAAATGCCCTAAAGCATTTTGATGACTGGGATCCCATTTCCTATAAAAGAATTTCAAGGCCATCCTGTTTCCAGAAGGAATCACACCAAAGGCCAGCCCAGTTTCAGAGAGAACAGTTCAGTCCCAAACAGACCAGAGACTGAAGGCTAGTGCAGTTCCAACAGGCACAGTCCCAAAGGGAAGAGTGCAGTTGCAAAGGGGAATAGGACCAAAGCCTACACAATTGCAACTGACAGAGTTCCCACTGGAAGGGTCTGCTTTTAAAAGGACTCAGATTGAGGGCTAGCCCAGTTCCATTAGGAGCAGTCCCATTCCAAACAGGAATTAGACTAAAGACTGCACAGATCCTTCAGGAAGAATCTGAATCAGACCTGAAGGCCAAACAAGTACACTCAGGGGTGATTAAAAAAAAAAAAAAAAAGACCATCAATAGATCCCAGGTAAAGCTTGGAGAGCTCAGACACAGGGCATGAAGCTTGAAATCTAGGAGAAAACTTGGCCTCAAAACCCCAGGTCAGAGGCACCTGGGTGTCAGTGAGTTAAGTGTCTGACTTGATTTCAGCTCAGGTCTTGATCTTAGGGTCCTGGGATTGAGCCCTGGGTTGGGCTCCCCCACTCAGCATGGAATCTGCAGGTGCGCGCTCTCTCTCTCTCTCTCTCTCTGTCTCTCTCTCCTCCCCCTCCTTCTACCTGTCCACTGGCTTTTGCTTTCTGTCTCAAAGAAAATAAATCTTAAAAAAAAAATTATCAGGAACACTTCTAAATATGGAGAAGATTGTACTAAGCAGAGTTTTTGAATCTGTTTTGGAAGAAAAAACATGTTATTTTTTTAATTTTTAATTTTTATTTTATTATTTTATTATACTATTTTTTTAAAAGATTTTATTTATTCATTTGACAGAGAGAGAGACAGCCAGCGAGAGAGGGAACACAAGCAGGGCGAGTGGGAGAGGAAGAAGCAGGCTCATAGCGGAGGAGCCTGATGTGGGGCTCGATCCCATAACGCCGGGATCATGCCCTGAGCCGAAGGCAGATGCGCAATGACTGAGCCACCCTGGCGCCCCTATGATAATATTTTTTTATTATGTTAGTCACCATACAGTACATCCCTGGTTTTTAGATGTAAAGCTCGATGATTCATTAGTTGCATATAACACCCAAAAATGGTGCTTGCATCCACCAATTCATACATTTCCAATTTATTCACTTTTCTCTTTTGTTTATTTTCTAATTCACATATATTCATATATCTTCCTGTTTGTTTTTTTTTTAAGATTTCGTTTATTCCTTAGGGAGAGAGAGTGTGAGCAGGAGGGAGAGGCAGAGGGAGAAACAGAGTCCCCATTGAGCTGGGAGCCCAATGCAGGACTCCATCCAGGACCCTGAGAGCATGAACGGGGCCAAAAGCAGATGCTTAACTGACTGAGCCACCCAGGCACCCCTGTATCTTCCTAAGTTGTACATTCATAACACATACTGTCATGCCTCCTTCCTGTGACTTGTAAGACAAGAAGATAGGCCTTCTAAGGAGAATGCAGCTTTGTATAACTTCAGGATTTGTTGTTGTAGGTTATTACTAACTTTTTCCACACAGGTGAAAATATCTTCCCACATTGACTAGTCATATAAAAAAGGAATGTATCTGTATCAGTGTGATGTCATTTCATCATAGTGTATTTCATTTGATATTTTAACTATGTAGTAAATATAGGTATATTTTAGACATAAGACTCCCGCCCATTTCATTTAATTTGAAAAGAGGTATATATCCTATGTGTGCAATTTTAAGGTTTGCACATTTGAAATCATAAATGGAGACCTTTTGCGTATGAAATTAAGGTAATTTGCTGAATAAGATGCAAGGGGGCATAATCATTTGGGGGGAAGAAATAATGGCTTATACTGCACAGACCTGCTATAGTTACTCAATTATATATCTGGATAGGGGCAATAATAGGACAATACCCCCATTTTTTTTTCCAATTTATGAATGATTTCAGAAACTAAATGTGTCACATTTTCATTCCAAGATAAAGAAATCAACAAATCTGTTGTGCCATTATTCTTTAAATTTTTTTTATTCATGTATAAGTAAGTGTTATATTAGTGTCAGGTGTGCAATATGATTCTACCACTGTATACATGACTCTGTGCTCATCACCATCAGTGTCCTCTTAATCCCCTTCATCTTTTCACCCATCCCCCCACCCACCTCTCCTCTGTCAACCATCAGTTTGTTCTCTGTATTTAAGAGTCTGTTTGGATTCATCTTTTTTCTTTGTTTATTAAATTCCAGATATGAGTGAAATCACATGGTATTTGTCTCTCTCTGACTTCTTTCGCTTAGCATTATATCTTCTAGATCCATCCATGTTGTTGCAAATGGCAAGATCTCAACTTCTTTTTAATATCTGAGTAATGTTTTATTGAATATATACTACATCTTCTATATCCACTAATGTATGGACGGACACTTGGGTTGCCTCTGTATCTTGGCTGTGGTAATAATGCCTCAGTTAATGTAGGGGTGCATCTCTCTTCTCAAATTAGTGTTTTCATTTACCTTGGGTAAATGCCCACTGTGGAATTACTGGATTGTATGGTATTTAGAAATTTTGTGAGGAACCCACATCTTGTTTTCCGTAGTGGCTGTATCAGTTTGCATTCCCACCAGCAGTGCATGAGGGTACCTTTTCCTCCAATCCTCAACAACACTTGTTATTTCTTGTGTTTTTTCTTCTACCCCTTATGATGTGTGTGAGATGATATCTTATTCTGATTTGAATTTCCCCCATGATTAGTGAAAGTAAGCATCTTTTCAGGTGTCTGTTGACCATCTGTATTTCTTTAGAGAGAAATGTCTATTCATGTCCTCTGCTTATTTTTAATTGGATACTTTGGGGTTTTTTTGGTGTGGCATTGTATAAGTTCTATATGTATTTTGGATATTAACTTCTTATTAGACACATCATTTGCAAACATCTCGCATTCAGTATATTGCCTTTGTGTTTTGTTGGTAGCTTCCTTCACTGAGCAAAAGTTAATATTTTGTTGTAATCCCAGTTAATTAATTTTGCTTTTGTGTCCCTTGCCAGAGGAGACCTAGCTTAGAAAATTGTTCCCATAGCTGATGTCAAAAAAATTACTGCATGTATTCTTTTAGGAATTTTATGGTTTCAGGTCTCACATGTGGGTCTTTAATCCATTTTAGATCTCTATTTTTGTGGGTGGTGTAAGGTAGTTGGTTTCATTGTTTGTGGGTGGGCGTCCAGTTTTTTCCAGCACCATTTGTTGAAGAGACAAGTCTTTTTCCCCATTGTGTATTCTGGTCTCCTTGTCATGGATGAATTGCATTATATAAAGATGGGGTTATTTCTGGACTGTCCTATTCCATTGGTCTGTGTATTCATTTTTGTGCCAGTGTATTGTTTTGATTATTACAGAGTTATGGTATGTCTTGGAAATCTTTGGAATTGTGATACCTCAGTTTTGTTCTTTTTCAAGATTGTTTGGTCATTCAGGGTCTTTGTGTTCTGTACAAATTTTAAGATTCTTTATTCTGGTTAGTGAAAAACTGCTGTTGGTATTTTGATAGGGATTGCATTAAATCTGTGGGTTCCCTCAGTGCTTAGGGACATTTTAATATTGGTTCTCCCAATTGATGAACATGGAATTTGCTCATGGATTTATTCTCTGTCATCTTCAGTTTCTTTAAGCCAGTGTTGGATAGCTTTCAAGAGTACAGGCATTTCACCTCCTTGGTTCAGTTGATTGCTAGGTATTTTAAACTTTATGGTGCAACTGGCAACAGGACTGTTTTCTGTAATTTTGGTTTCTACAACTTCATTAGGAGCATATACAAATGCAACATATATAAATTTTGTATCCTGAAGCTTTACTGAATTTATTGATTGCTTCTAGGAGTTTTTAGTGATAAGTCTTTAGGAGTTTTCTCTGTATAGTCTCATGTGCATAGTCTCATGTCATCTACAGATGAGGGAAAATTTTGTTTTTCATTACCAATATGAGTGCCTTTTATTTCTTCTTGTCTGATCGCTGTGTCTAGGACTCAGTAATATGTCGAGTAAATGTGGTGAGAGTGGACATGTTTGTCTTGCTCCTGAACCTAGAGTGAAAGCTCTCAGTTTTCAGCACTGAGGGGTGATGTTGTATGGGTTTTCATAGCTGACCTTTATTCTGTTGAGGTATGTTTCCTCTATTCCTACTTCGTTGAGCATTTTAATAATGAGCTAGATGTTGTCCTCGTTAAATGATTTTTCTTCATCTATTGACATGATCATATAGTTGTTTTTCTACTAATCTCTTTGTTACTATGATCTGTCTCGCCTTGATTTGTACATATTGACCCACCTGCATCCCTGGAAGAAATCCACTTGACCGGGGAATGGTTTTTGTTTTTAATGCCCTGTTGGATTCAGTTGCTAAAATTTTTGTTGGGAATTTTTGCATCTGGTTTCATCGGGAGATACTGGCCTTTAGTTTCCTTATTTTGTAGTGTGTTTATCTGGTTTGAGCATCAGGGTCATGCTGGCCTCATAGAATGAATTTGGAGCTTATCAGCTACTCTTCTGTATTTTAGAATAGTTTGAGAAGAATAGGTATTAAATGTTCATAATTATTTGGTGGAATTCAGTTGTGAAACCATCCAGTCCTCATCTTTTGGATCAGAGGTTTTTGATTACTGATTCAATTTCATTGCTAGTAATTGGTCTGTTGTAATTTTCTGTTCTTCATTCCATTTTAGAAGCTTATATGTTTCTAGCAATTGATCAATTTCTTGTAGGTTGTCTTATTTGTTGGCAGATAAGTGTTCAAATGTTCTCTTATGATCCTATGTGTTCTTGTGATGTTGGTTGTTAATTCACCTCTTACATTTTGATTTTATTTAATTTTTGTCCTCTCCTTTTTTAAAAACATATATTTAAATTCATTTAATTAACATAGACAGGTATCATTGGTTCACAGACTTACAGGTCTGTCATTCATCAATCTTATATTAACATCCAGTGCTCATTACATCACATGCCCTACTCAATGTCCATGACTGAGTACCCCATCCCTCCACCCCCTCCCCTCAACAAACCTCAGTCAGCTTCCCTATGATTAGAGTCTCTTATGGTTTGTTGCCCTCTCTAGTTTTGTCTTCTTTTAACCTCTTTCCTCTCTCTCCCTATGATCCTCTCTTTTGTTTCTTAAATTCCAAATACTAGTGAGATCATATGATAATTGTCTTTCTCTGATTGACTTTTTTTGCTCAGCATAATACCCTCTTTCAATCCATCACTGTGAAATGGCAAGATTTCACTTTTGATGGCTGCATAATATTCCCATCTTAGCTATCTATCTATCTATGTATCTATCCATCTATATATATACGTCTTCTTTATCCATTCAATATGTGTCGATGAACATGCAGGCTCCCTTTCATAGATAGTCTTTGTGGACATTGCTGGTATAAACACTGGTGCCCCTTCAGATCAGTACATTTGTATCTATGGGGTAAATACCCAGTAGTGCGATGGCTGAGTCATAGGGTAGCTCTATTTTCAATTTTTTGTGGAACCTCGGTACTGTTTTCCAGAGTGGCTGCACCAGCTTGCATTCCCACCAACAGTGGAAGAGAGCTCCCCTTTCTCCACATCCTTGCCAGCATCTGTGGGTATTCCTGACTTGTTAATTTTAACCATTCTACAGCTGTGGTGTAGGTGGTATCACATTTGTGGTTTTGATTTGTATTCCTGATGCCAAGTGATGTGGAGCATTTTTTCATGTGTCTGTTGGCCGTTTGGATGTCTTCTTTGGAGAAATGTCTGTTCATGTCTTCTGCCCGTTTCTTGAGTGGATTACTTGTTCTTTGGGTGTTGAGTTTGATAAGTTTTTTACAGATTGTGGATACTAGCCCTTTATCGATATGTGTTTACTAAATATCTTCTCCTATTCTGTTGGTTGTCTTTTGGTTTTGTCAACTGTTTCGTTTGCTTTTATTACCAAAAGCTTTTTATCTTGATGCAGTAATAGTTCATTTTTGCCTTTTTGCATCCACACCTTTGAAATGTGTCTAACAAAAGTTGCTGTGGCGTGGTCACAGAGGTTACTACCTGTAATCTCCTCTAGGATTTTGATGGTTTCCTATCTCACATTTTAGTCTTTTTATCCAGTTTTTAGAATGGTGTAAGGAAATGGTCACTTTCTTTCTTTTCTGCCTGTGGCTGTCCAATTTCTCAACACCATTTGCTGAAAAAAGACTATCTTTTTTTTTTCATTGGATATTCTTTCCTGCTTTGTCAAAGTTTAGTTGACCATATATTGCTGAGGGTCCATTTCTGGGCTCTCTATTCACCATTCCATTGATTTATGTGTCTGTTTTTCTGCCAGTACCATACTGTCTCGTTGACTACAGCTTTATAAGACAACGAAGTCCGAATTGTGATGCCACCAGCTTTGGTTTCTTTTACAACATTCTTTTGGCATATTTGGGAGTCTTTCTTAGTTCCATACAATTTTTAGGATTATTTCTTCAGCTCTGTGAAAAAGTTGATGAGTATTTGATAGGGATTACATTGAATGTAGAGATTGCTCTAGGTAGCATAAACATTTTAATAATATATGTTCTTCAATCAAATAGTCATGGAACGTTTGCACCCCGTGTGTGTGTGTGTGTGTGTGTGTGTGTGTGTGTCTTTCTCAATTACCTTGAGTGTTCTGAATTTGGAGAAGATGATCCTTTGCCTCTTCATTTTTAAGTTATTCCCTAGGTATCTTATGGTTTTTGGGTTTCAATTGTATATGGCTTGACTCCTTATTCTCTTTCCTTCCTGTATGTCATTGTTGAAGTGTACTAGAAATGCAATTAGTTTCTGTGCTTGATTTAAACATGCCACTTTGCCGAGTTCAGTATGAGTTCTGTAATTTGAAATTTGATCTTTGGGTATCAGCATCATGTCGTTTGTGAAAGTGAGTTTGACTTTTTTTTCTTCTTAGTATTTCCTTTTGCTGTATGATTGCTGAGGCTAGGGCTTCTAGCGCTATGTTGTGCATTGGTGATAGTGGACGTCCCTGCCATGTTCCTGACCTTAGGGGACAAGCTCTCAGTTTTTACCCATGCAGAATGAATGGGCTTTTCCTAGGTGGCTTTTATGATATTGAGGTATGTTTTGTCTATCCCTACACTGTGAAGAGTTTTAATCAAGAAAGGATGCTGTACCTGTCAAATGCTTTTTCTGTATCTATTGAGAGGGTCATGTGGTTCTTGTCCTTTCTTTTATTAATGTTGTGTACCCCATTGATTGGTTTGTGCTGGTTGAGCCACCACTTGCAGCCCAGGAATAAATCCACTTGGTCATGATAGACAAATCCTTTTAATGGTTTGCTGGTCGTATTGGCTAGTATTTTGGTGAGAATTTTGCGTCCATGTTCATGAGTTATTGGTATGTAATTTTCCTTCTTGGTGAGTCTTTATCGGTTTGGGATCAAGCTATTGCACAGCCTCCATAGAAAAGACCTTGGAAGAAGACTTTAGTTCTTTAAATGTTTGGTAGAATTCCCCTGGGAAGCCATCTGGTCTGTGCTCTTATTTGTTGGGAGATTTGTGATTATTGCTTCAATTTCCTTGCTGGTTATGGGTCTGTTCAGGTTTTCTTTTTCTTCTTAGTTCAGTTTTGGTAGTTCAGACATCTCTAGGGATACTTCATTTCTTCAGATTGCCTAATTTTGACTAGCATATAATTATACATAATATGTTCTTATAATTGTTTATGTTTCTTTGAGTGTTGATTATAGCTCTCCTCTTTCATTCATGATTTTCTTTATTTGGGTCCTTTCTCTTTTGGTAAGTCTGGGCAGAGGTTTATCAATCTTACTAATTCTTTCAAAACCCAGCTTCTTTTCATTGATCTGTTCTACTGTTCTTTTGGTTTCTATTTCACATGATTTCCTGCCTTAATCACTTATTATTTCTCTTCTCCTGCTGGTTTAGGCTTTATTGCTCTGTTCTTTCTTCAGTGCCTTTAGGTGTCAGGGTGTGACTGCATTTTGAGACCTTTCTTGTTCTTTTGAGAAAGGCTTGTAGTGCTATATGCTTCCCTCTTAGGAAGCTGCTTTTTTTAACTTCTCAAGAGTCTTCAATAGTTGTATTTTCATTTTCATTTGTTTCCCACATAGATTTTTTAAATTCTTGTGTTTAATTTCTGGTTAACCCATTCATTCTTTAGCCACGATGCTCTTTGGCCTCCATGTATTTGAATTCTTTCCACTTTCCTCTTGGCGTTTAGTTCCAGTTTCAAAGCATTGTGGTCCCACAATATACAGGGAATGATCCCGGTCTTTTGGTACCAGTAGAGAAATGATTTGTGACCCAGTATGTGATCTTTTCTCAAGAATGTTCCATGTGCACATGAGAAGAATGTGTATTCTGTTGCTTTAGTTTGGGAATGTTCTGAATATATCTGTGAAGTCCGTCTGGTCAGTGTGTCATTCAATGTCCTTGTTTCCTTGTTGATCTTCTACTTAGATGATCTGTACATAGCAGTGAAGTGGGGTGTTAAATTTCCCCTACTATTATTGTATTATTGTCCATGTGTTTCTTTGATTTTGTTATTAATTGGCTTATATAATCGGCTGCTCCCTGTTCCGGGGCATAAATATTTACAATTGTTAGATCTTGTTGGATGGACCTTTCAATTATGGTATAGTGTCCTTCCTCATCCTTATCACAGCCTTGATTTGAAATCTATTTGTCTGATATAAGGTTGCCACCCCAACTTTCTTTTGATGTCACATTAGCATGATAATGGTTTCCACCCCCTCACTTTGGATCTGGAGGTGTCTTTAGATTGAAATGAGTCTCTTGCGAACTAACTTCCATATGGGTGGAGTCTTGCTTTTTCTCAATCTGATACCCTTTGTCTTTGGTTGGGACATTTAGCCCCGTTTACATTCAGGAAGTAATTATTGAGCGATATGAATTTAGTACCATTGTATTATCTGTAAGTCACTGTTTCTGCCTCATTTGTCCTAGCATGAACCTCCATTTTTTATTGCATCTCATTAATAACCTTTTTGATTTCGAGTTGGTTAGATTTTGGATTCTTTTATTTCTCAGAAAGGATTCTGTAGTGTCTTCTATGCTTTTTCAAGCCCAGCTAGTTATCTCTATTGAACTCTGCTTCCAACATCGACTTACGTCCATACTGATTAGGGACCTGGCAATCAGCACTGCCTCTTTGTTCTCTTTTTTTGAAGGTGAAGTTTTTCCATCTTGTCATTTGGTGCAGTGAAGAATAGATGAGTGAGAGAACAAAATACTAAAACGCAGCAACAAACGACCCCAAAGAAATATACGACGTGCTCTGGATCCTGTGTGTGTATTTTGGTCTGTTTGTTAGAAAACTAGATCCCAAAATCGTAAAAAGAAGAAAAACTTACATATGTACCAAAATAAGAGGAATACAATGGAAAGATAGAGATGTAACCGTACAAATGGAAATTAAAAGACAAAAACCAAAGGAAAAAAAGGAGAAAATAAAAGAATATACACTGATAAATAGGTGAACAGAACACTATATCCTGAGTGTATTTTGGTCAGTTTGTTAGAAGAAACTGCATCTCAAAATTGTAAAGAAGAAAAGCATGTTATATATGCAAAAATTAAAACAGATTGAAAAAGATAGAATGTATCTGTAAAGATGAAAATTTAAAGAGACTTCCAAGAGAAAACAAAATGAATAAACAAAAAAAAAAAAAAGAAAGAAAAGAAAAAGAAGAAGGAAAAAGAGAATATGATCAGACAGGTGAAGAGAACAACCATACTAGGTCTGGTTGTATTTTGAGTCTGTTAGAGGAAACTGCATCCCAAAATTGTAAAGAAAAAAACTTGAGTATTTACAAAAACTGGCTAATAGAATCCAACAGTACATTAAAAGGATTATCCATCAAGACCAAGTGGGATTCATCCCTGGGATGCAAGGGTGGTTCAACATTCACAAATTGATCAGTGTGATAGATCATATCAACAAGAAAAGAGTCAAGAACCATATGGTCCTCTCAATTGATGCAGAAAAAGCATAAAAGCATTTGACAATACAGCATCTTTTCTTGATTAAAACCCTTCAGAGTGTAGGGATAGAGGGTACATTCCTCAATTTCATAAAAACCATCTATGAAAAGCCTACAGCGAATATCATTCTCAATGGAAAAGCTGAAAGCCTTTCCCTTAAGATCAGGAACATGACAAGGATGCCCGTTCGCGCCATTATTATTCAGCATAGTACTAGAAGACCTTGTAACAGCAATCAGACAACAAAAAGGAATAAAAGGTATTCAAATCAGCAAAGAAGAAGTCAAACTGTCTCTCTTCACAGAGGACATGATACTGTATATGGAAAACCCAAAAGACTCCACCCCCAAATTACTAGAACTTATAGAGCAATTCAGTAATGTGGCAGGATACAAAATCAATGCTCAGAAATCAGTTGCATTTCTATACACGAACAATGAGACTAAAGAAAGAGAAATCAGGGAATTGATTCCATTTACAATAGCACCAAAAATCATATGATATCTTGGAATTAACTTAACCAGAGAGGTAAAGGATCTATATTCTAGAAACTACTGATCACTCTTGAAAGACATTGAAGAAGACACAAAAAGATGGAAAAACATTCCATGCTCATGGATCGGAAGAATAAACATAATTAAAATGTCTATGCTACCCAGAGCAATCTATACTTTCAATGCTATTCCAATCAAAATACCAATGACATTGTTCAAAGAACTGGAACAAACAGCCCTTAAATTTGTGTGGAACCAGAAAAGGCCCTGAATCGCCAAGGAATTGTTGAAAAGGAAGAACAAAGCTGGGGGCATCATGTTGCCTGATTTCAAGCTGTACTACAAAGCTGTGATCACCAAGACAGCATGGTACAGGCACAGAAGCAGACACATAGACCAATGGAACAGAATAGAGACCCCAGAAATGGACCCTTGGTTCTATGGGCAGCTAAACTTTGACAAAGCAGGAAAAAACATCCAGTGGAAAAAAGACAGTCTCTTCAATAAATGGTGCTGGGAAAATTGGACAGATACATGAAAAAGAATGAAACTTGATCACTCCCTCACACCATACACAAAGATAAACTCCAAATGGATGAAAGACCTCGATGTGAGACAGGAATCCATCAAAATCGTAGAGGAGAACATAGGATGTAACCTCTATGACATCGGCCACAGCAACTTCTTTCATGGCACATCTCCAAAGGCAAGAGAAACAAAAGGAAAATGAACTTGTGGGACTTCATCAAGATAAAAAAGTTTCTGCACAGCCAAGGAAACAGTCATCAAAACAAAGAGGCAACCCACAGAATGGGAGAAGAAATTTGCAAATGACACTACAGATAAAAGGCTGGTATCCAAGATCTATAAAGAACTTCTCAAACTCAATACACAAGAAACAAAGAAATAAAAAAATGGGCAGAAGATATGAACAGACACTTTTCCAATTAAGACATACGAATGAAAAATGGTGAAAATAATTAGCCATTAGGGAAATTCAAATAAAAACCACCTTGAGATACCACCTTACATCAGTTAGAATGGCAAAAATTGACAAGGCAAGAAACAACAAATGTTGGAGAGGATGTGGAGAAAGGGGAACCCTCTTACACTGTTCGTAGGAATGCAAGTTGGTACAGCCACTTTGGATAACAGTGTGGAGGTCCCTCAAAAAGTTAAAAATAGAGCTACCCTATGATCCAGCAATTGTACTACTGGGTATTTACCCCAAAGATAGTGAAGAGAA
This sequence comes from Ursus maritimus, assembly GCF_017311325.1. Taxonomy (NCBI): domain Eukaryota; kingdom Metazoa; phylum Chordata; class Mammalia; order Carnivora; family Ursidae; genus Ursus; species Ursus maritimus. The sequence goes on along the minus strand of NW_024426885.1, from coordinate 64,765,980 downwards.
TGGCCATATGCACCTCAATGTTCATAGCAGCATTGTCCACAATAGCTAAATTGTGGAAGGAGCTGAGATGCCCTTTAACAGATGACTGGATTAAGAAGATGTGGTCCATATATACAATGGAATATTACTCAGCCATCAGAAAGAATGGTTACCCAACATTTGCAGCAACATGGACAGGACTGGAGGAGATTACGTTAAGTGAAATAAGTCAAGCAGAGAAAGACAATTATCATATGGTTTCACTCATTTATGGAACATAAGAAATAGCAGGGAGATTGGTAGGAGAAGGAAGGGAAGAATGAAGGGAGGGTAAACGGAAGGGGAAATGAACGATGAGAGACTATGGACTCTGGGAAACAAACTGATGGCTTCAGAGGGAAGGGGGGTGGGGGATTGGGATAGGCCGGTGATGGGTATTAAGGAGGGCACGTATTGCATCAAGCACTGGGTGTTATATGCAAATAATCAATCATGGAACACTACATCAAAAACTAAGGATGTACTGTATGGTGACTAACGTAACATAATAAAAAAATTTAAAAAAAAGAGAGAGCGTGAACTTCAAAAGCAGAGAGAAAAAATAAAACAGTTACATACAAGGGAAACCTCAGGCCACCACCTGATTTTTCAGCAGAACCTTTGCAGACCAGGAGAAAGTGGCATGATTTATTCAAAGTACTGAAAGGAAAAAAGCCTGCAGAAAGGTTATTTTTCAGGAGAGAAGGGGAGATAAATGATTTCCCAAACAAAAGTTAAAGGAGTTCATCACCATTTAACCCAGCTTATGAGAAATGTTAAAGAGATTCTTTAAGTAGAAAAAAAGGCCATGACTAGAGAAAGTTGTGAAAGGAATAATTTCACTGGTAAAAGCAGAGTAAAGGTAGCAGATTAATCACTTATAAAGTCAATATGGAGGTTCAAACAAAATAGTAAAATCAATGATATCTATAAAAAATTAGTCAAGTGATATACAAAATTAATGATGTAAAATATGACATCATATACATAAAACATGGAAGGGGAGTAAAAATTTAGTGCTTTCAAAACGTGTTCAATTTAAGTAACCATCAACTTAATCTAGACTGTTATAAAATGTAATATATGAACCCAGTGATAATCCCAAATCAAAAACCTACACAGATACACAAAAAATAAATAGAAAGGAGTCCACATATAACACACAAAGAAGCCATCGAACCACTAGAAAAAAGAGAAGGAACAAAGAACTACAAAAACAATCAGAAAACATTAACAAAGTGTCAATAAATACATACCTATCAATAATTACTTTAAAAGTAAATGGATGAAATGCTCCACATAAAGGACGTGGGGTGGCTGAATGGAAACAAAACAAAACAAAACAAAAAACAACCCAAGATCTACATGCTACTTATAAGAAACCCACTTCAGACCTAAAGACACATACAGACCGAAAGTGAAGGGTTGTAAAAACATATACCCATGCGAATGGAAGTGAAAGAAAGAAAGAAAGAAAGAAAGAAAGAAAGAAAGAAAGAAAGAAAGAAAGAAAGAAAGAAAGAAAAAAGCTGGGGTAATATTACTTATCTCAGACAAAGTAGACTTTAAAACAGCCTGTAGCAAGAGACAAAGAAGGGATCAATGCAATCAAAGGATATAACAAATGTAAACAACTCCCTATTTTTTCTTTTAATATTTTATGGCTTCAGGTCTCACATCTAGATCTTTAATCCATTTTGAGCTTATGTGAATGGTGTGAGAAAGTGGTCAGCTTTCATTTTTTTTGCATATAGCTGTCCAATTTTCCAGCACCATTTATTGAAAATGTTACAGGATTTCTTTTCCTTTGGTGCCCGTGGTTCTTGGGCTTCAAAGAATGAAGAGGTAGATCAGATGAAGAATGGTGGGCAGCAAAGCAAAGTTTATTGGGTGATAGTAAAGCAAAATTTATTGAGCGATAGTACAAAGCTCCCAAAGAGGGAAGGGACTCAAGAGGATTGCCACTGGAGTTTCTAAGTCTAGGGGTTTTATGGGCTTGTTGGTGGGCTGTTTTAATCTGATTAACCCTCCATGTGCCTGTTGCCCAATCAGGTTTTTGCCTACTACCTATCACGTTGGAAAGGGTAGAGGGCTCCTTCCATGGTAGTGTAAAAATCCTTTCAAGGGTGGTTTCCTGTTAGGGTAGTGGGGGAGGGCTTGTCCCTGCCTGCCTTTCTTCTGACTATCCTTCATTATAAAGACTTTACGATGAAGAACATTCTTGCCTCTCTTGTCATGGATTAATTGGCCATAAGGTATGGATTTATTTCTGAGCTCTCTATGCTATTCCACTGATCAAAATGTCTATTTTTGTACCAGTACCATACTATTTTGATTAATATGGCTTTGCAGTATATCTTGAAGTCTGGACTTGGGATACCTCCAGCTTTGTTGTTTCTCAAGAGTATTTTGGCTATTCCAGGACTTTTGTGGTTCCATTCAAATTTTAGGATTATTTGTTCTCATTCTGTGAAAAATGCCTTTGGTATTTGATAGTGATTACATTCAATCTGTAGATCGCTTTAGGCACTATGGACATTTTGGTCACCATAACCAAAATGGCTAGTGTAAAAAATACAAGAAATAATAAGTTTTGTGAGGACGTATAGAAAAGGAAACACTTGTACACTATTGGTAGGAATGTAAATTGATGCAACCATTGTGGAAAACAGTATGGAGATTCCTAAAAAAAATAAAGAATAAAAATAGAAATGCTACATGATCCAGTAATTCTACTATTGGGCATTTACCAAAAGAAAACAAAGACACTAATATGAAAAGATATATGCTCCCCTATGTTTGTGGTGGCATTATTTACAATAGCCAAGATACGAAAGCAACCCATGTGTGCTTTGATACGTGAATGGATAACGAAGATACACACACACACGCATATTTTTATATACACAATGGAATATTACCCAGCCATAAAAAGGACAAGATCTTGTTATTTGCAACAATATGGATGGATATAGAGTATATTATGCTATGTGAAATAAATCAAAGACAAGCACCATATGGTTTCACTTATATGTGGAATCTAAAAAACAAAACAAAAACAAAACCAAACAGACTCAAATACAAAGAAAAAAGTGGTGGTTGCCAGAGGGGAGGTGGGTGGGGAAATGGATAAAATAGATAAGGGGGATTAAGAGGTACAAACTTCCAGTTGTAAAATAAGTCACAGAGGTGAAAAGTACTACACAGGGATGTGGTCAATAATATTATAACAACATTGTATGGTGACAGATGGTGACTACACTTAATTTGGTGAGCACTGAGTAATGTATAGAGTTGTTGAATCAATATGGTATACACCTGAAATATAATATTGTCTGTTGATTATAGTTCAGTAAAAATTTTTAAAAATATATAAAACATAGGGAAGGAGTAAAAATGTAAAGCTTTGGAATGGATTCAAATTTAATTTGCTATCAACTTAAAAAGACTTACATACATAGAATGTTATATGTGAACCACATGGTAACCACAAAGAAAAAACTTATAGTAAATAAACAAGAGGAAATGAGAAAGAAATAAAAAAATAACGTAAAGAAAGCCATCAAACCACAAGGAAAGAGAGAGATGAGAAGAAACAGAAACAGCCAGAAAACAATGAACAAAATGGCAATATGCACATGTCTGTCAATAACTATTTTAAATGTAAATGGACTAAATTTGCCAATCAAAAGATATAAAGTGGCTGAGTAGATAAATAACCAAGGCACATCTATATGCTGCCTAAAAGAGACTCACTTGAGAAATAAGGATACACACAGACTAAATGTGAAGGGATGAAAAAAATTTTCCATACAAATGGAAAAGAAAGCTGGTGTAACTATACTCATAGTGATGTGGGGAACAAAGGCAGAAGGAAATGAAAGTAAAGTTCAATTTTCTTATAACCTGCAGCACATTGACAAATACTTGAGGCAGGCAGAGTATAACATTTCTCCAGGAAACTCCCAACTGTCTTAATGTTTAATGCCTTGACAGAGGAAAAATCACCTTAGCTTGACAATAGCCAGGACTCCAGAATCCTGTGAATCTTCTTTAGCATATGAAATTCCTTTTGGAAACTTCTTTTTTTTTTTTAAAGATTTTATTTATTTATGTGACAGAGAGACAGCCAGAGAGAGAGGGAACACAGCAGGGGGAGTGGGAGAGGAAGAAGCAGGCTCACAGCGGAGGAGCCCGATGTGGGACTCGATCCCGGTACGCCGGGATCACGCCCTGAGCCGAAGGCAGACGCTTTAACGACTGTGCTACCCAGGCGCCCCCTTTTGGAAACTTCTTATCTTTACCTCCCCCAACTCCGTGTATATAATCAGTTGTTCCTCACAATTCCCAGGCAGCAGCCTTTTTCTGCCCACAGGTCCTGTCCCTGTGCTTTAATAAAACCACCTTTTTGCACCAAAGACATCTAAAGAATTCTTTCTTGGCCATCAGCTCTGAACCCCACCACTTCAAACCACATAAATAGCAGACAAATAGACTTTAAAAGAAAGACCGTAATGAAAGACAAAGAAGGGTTCTTTGATAATAATGATAGGAGTCAATCCAGAAAGAAGACGTAACTTTTGTAAATATATATGCAACCAAATAGAAGCACCAAAACACATAAAGCAAATGTGTAAAGCAAATATGAAGAGACCTAAAGGGAAAAACTGAAATTAATACAATAATAGTAGGGGATTTTACACCTCACTTACAGCAATGTATAGATCATCCAGACAGAAAATCAATAAGACAATATTGTCCTTAAACAACACATTGGACTGGGTAGATTTAATAGATATATACAGAACATTCTCTCCCAAAGAATGGAATACACATTCTTCTCAACTGCACACAGAACATTTACCAAGTTAGTTCACATGTTGGGTCACAAAACAAGTCTCTATAATTTCAAGAAGACTGAAATTATATCAAGCATCTTCTACAACCACAACGGGTATGAAATAAGAAATCAATTACAATAAGAAAACTGGAAAACTACAAAAACAAACATGATACTAAAAACCCAATAGGCCACTGAAGAAATCGGAAGAAATAAGAAATACATAAAGACAAATAAAAACAGAAATAGGACATACCAAATTCTCTGGGATGTAGCAAAAGCATTTCAAAGAGAAATTCATAGCAATATAAGCCTACTTGAAGAAATGAAAATCTCAAATATACAATCTACCTTTGAATCTATAGTAGACAAAAAAAAAAAAAAGACAAATCCAAAGGTAGTAGAAGGAAGGAAATAATAAAGATTAGAGTGGAAATAAATGAAATAGAGACTAAAGAGAGGATAGGAAAAAAAAATAAAACTAAAGTGTTTTTAAGATTATTTATTTATTTATTTGAGAGAGAGAGAGAGAGAGAGAGAGATATCACACGAGAGAGCACAAGTGGTAGAGAGTAAGAAGCAGGTTGCCTGTCAAGCAGGGAGTCCAATGCATGGCTTGATCCCAGGACCCTGGGATCATGACCTGAGCTGAAGGCAGCCATTTAACTGATTGAGTCACCCAGGCATCCCAAGTTCTTTCGAAAATAAACAAAATCGACAAACCCTTAGTCAGACTCAAAAAAAAAAAAAGACTAGAAAAAAAAAAGAGAGGGCTCAAATAAATAATATCATAAATAATAGGGGAGTAGTTACAACTGATATCACATAAACACAAAGACTCATAAAAGACTACTATGAACAACTATATGCTAACAAAGTAGGCTACCTAGCTGAAATGGATAAATTCCTAGAAACCTACAATTTCCCAAGATTGAATCAGGAAGAAATAGAAAATCTGAATAGGCCAACTACTGGTAAGGAGATTGAACTACATAATTAGTAATAATAATAATGATAATGATCATAATAATAATAAACCTCCCCCAAAACAGAAATCCAGGACTAGACAGATTCACTGGTGAATTTTTATAAACTCTCAAAGAAGATGTAATACCTATTCTCAAAATCTTCCAAACAATTGAAAAGGAAGGAATGCTTCCAAAAACATTTTACAAGGCCAGCATTATCCTGATACCAAACCAGACAAGAACACCACAGAAAAAGAAATTTACAGGCCAATATCCTTGATGAACATAGATGCCAAAATCCTGAACAAAATATTAGCAACCAAAATTTAACAATATATTAAAAGGATCATATACCACAATCAAATGGGCTTCATTCCAGGGATGCAAGGATGGTTCAACACTCTCAAATCAATATGATATGCCAGTTTCACAAAATGAAGAATAAAAATCATATGATCATCTGACTAGATACAGAAAAAGCATTCTATAAAATTCAACATCCATTTATGATAAAAACTCAATAAAATGGGTATAGAGAGAATGTAGCTCTCCGTGATAAAGGTCACATATGAAAAACCCACAGATAACCTCATGCTTAATGGGGAAAAGATGAAAGCTTTTCCCCTAAAATCAGGAACAAGACAAAGATGCCCACACTTGCCATTTATATGGTGTTGGAAAAACTGGACAGCTACATGCAAAAGAATCAACCTGGACCACTATTTTATACCATACACAAAAATTAACCTAAAATGGAATAAAGATTCGAAGTTAAGACCTGAAACCATAAGACTCCCAGAAGAAAACATAGGCAGTAAGCTCTTTGACATAGGTCTTGGTGATAATTTTGGAATCTGACACCAAAAGCAAAAGCAGCACAAGCAAAAATAAACAAGTGGGAGTATATCAAACTAAAAAGCTTCTGCACAGCGAAGAGATCATCAACAAAATGAAAAGGCAGCCTACCAAATGGAAGAAAAATATTTGCAAATTATTTCCCTGACAAGCGGTTAATACCCAAAATATATAATAAACTCCTACAACTCCACAGCAAAACAACAAAAACAAACCCCATAAAACAATATGATTGAAATTGGTCAAAAGATACGAATAGACATTTTCCAAAGGAGACATACAGATGGCCAACAGGCACATGAAAAGATGTTCAATGTCATTAATTATCAGGGAAATGTAAATCAAAATCACAATGAACAGGGCACCTGGGTGGCTCACTCAGTTAAACATCTGTCATCACCTCGGTTCTGATCTCAGGGTCCTGGGATCGAGCCTCCCAATGGGCTCCAGCCCCGCGTCGGGCTCCCTGCTCAGAGGGGAGTCTGCTTTGACCACTCCCTCTACCCCTCACCCCAGTCATGCTCTCTCTCTTAAATAAGTAAATAAACAAATAAATAAAATAAATAATAAAAAATTAAAATACATTTTAAAATAATAAAAATAATAAATAAAATCTTAAAACAAAAAACAAAACCACAATAAAATATCACCTCGCTCCAGTCAGAATGGCTATTAGCAAAAGAAAACAAGTGCTGGTGAGGATGTGGGGAAAAGGAAATCCATCTGCACAGCTGGTGGCTGGTGGGATTATAAATTGGTGCAGCCACTAAGGAAAATAGTATAGAGTTTCCTTAAAAAATTAGAAAAATACCATACAATCCAGCAATTCCACTTCTGGGAGTTTATCAGAAGGAAATGAAAACATTAGCTTGAAAAAACATAGCCCCCACCCCATGTTTATTACAGCATTATTTACAATAGCCAAGACACGGGAGCAACTTAAGTGTCCATTGAAGCATGAATGGATTAAAAAATGTGGTATATGTACACAATGGAATATTATTTAGCCATAAAAAGAATGAAATCTTCCCATTTGCAACAACATGGATGGACTTTGAAGACATTATGCTAAGTGAAAGGAGTCAGAGTAAGACAAATATTTTGTGATCTCATATGTGGAATTCCAAAAACCCCCCAAAAAACCCCAAAACAAAAAATGAACTCATAGAGAACAGATTAGTGGTTGGCAGAGGTAAGGGTAGGGGATGGAGGGTGAGAGAAATGGGTGAATGCGGTCAAATGCTGCAAACTTCCAGTTACAAAATCAACAAATCCTAGAGACGTAATATACAGAATAGTGACTATACTTAATAATACTGAATTGTATATTTGAAAGTTGCTAAGAGAGTAAATCTTAAAAGTTCTTATCATAAGAAAAAAAATGTGTAACTGTGGTGACGAGTGTTAACTAGACTTATTACTGATCCTTTTGCAATATATACTAATATTGAATCATTTTGTTGTGTACCTGAAACTAATATATTATATGTAAATTATATCTCAATAAAAGAGGAACATCTTTAGGCTTGGTTTAATTTGGGGAAATTATTAATAAACTGGTACAGCAAAAGATGAGAAGTTAGGAAAGAATGGATATTTTTTAGGACACGCCTTAAGTATGGGAATATAATAGTTGTTTTCTGTTTTGGGTTGACAAATAGCTTCCAGTTCTGAATGGTTTAATCAGTAGATCAATAGTACAGAATTAATTTATGTTGCATATAGAGATTAGATTTTTTTGATGAAAATCAAAGAAAATTTAAAATTACAAAGAGCAACTACACAAAACTATTTCATAGCACGCAATTAACAATTAATGTTCTATATTTGCTTTTTTAAGAGAAATTAAACAATATCCATAAGCCAAAGTCCCTATGTATGTCCCTGTTCTTATTTGTAGACAACAGAATCAAAGTTTAAGCAGAAAGGGTTTTTTCGAAAAACTAACAAAGTACATAGAATCTTGAGGAGGGAAGAGAATCAGGTTTGGATGCTACACAACCATGATCAATGCAGCTAGAAGCCTCTTGGAGCAGAAGCACCACTACTGTTGCCACTCATTACTCAGTACCTAAAATGCCAGGGCTTGGAAGCTAACACTATGCCGCAGTGCCTCAGAAGAACCAGCTGCATTACCTGTCATGCACTTCCCCAGGCAGAACCACCATCTCAGGGTGCTCACTTCCTTGCAACTGCAGGGGGTCTCTGCTTGGCAGAACCTAGGCCCTGTGGGGAATCCCGGGTGCAAGACAAACGAGAAAGGGAGGGCATGAGTGGGGAGCAGCCAATCAGTAGTGGTTTTTCTCCAGTCCTTGACCACCACACTACAGGTCTCTTTTCCTTGTAAACTTTCCTACCCCTGGAAGTAACCAATATACATATTTATCTATAAACAATATACATTTAAAATTTATATACATTGCATTTTCTTTTCTTTTTTTAAAGATTTATTTATTTATTTGACAGAGATAGAGACAGCCAGCGAGAGAGGGAACACAAGCAGGGGGAGTGGGAGAGGAAGAAGCAGGCTCATAGCAGAGGAGCCTGATGTGGGGCTCGATCCTATAACGCCGGGATCACGCCCTGAGCCGAAGGCAGACGCTTAACCGCTGTGCCACCCAGGCGCCCCTTACATGGTTCTATAAGCTGCTTTTTCTTTTTCACCTATTCGAGACCTAGTCATTTGGTTATATTGTTCACTGGTACTTTCCATCTGAATAAATGCCATTTTCTTTTCATTTTCTTCTGATATTTAGTTTTAATATTTTCACTTTTATAAAGACTAGTAAAATTAATATCATTATATATATTTCCTTGAGCACATTTACTCAAATTACTTAGGACAGAGTTTTCCAAAATTCCCTGGAGGTAAAATCACCTGGGGGTACTTATTACAAATATAGCTTCCCCGGCTCCTCTACGAGTCAAGAGCAATCTGGAAATCTGAAAAACTCAAAACAAAATAACTCAAATAAGTTTAATTACAAGAGACTAGGTCATGTTTAGGACAACTTTTCTGTAAAAGGGCCAAATAGTAAATATTTTAAGCTTTGTGGGTCACATGCAGTCTGTTGCATATTTATCTTTCTTTTTTACAACTCTTTAAACATGTGAAAACCATTCTGAATTTAAGGGCTACACAAAACAGGCTGGTAGTTTGCTCAGCTCTGCTTTGGTGAAGAAAGGAATAGTTCAGTCACCTGGAGCTAGTAGCAACTGTGCTTTTACTATCTAGACTTGAAGGATGAGAGAGGTTACTGGGACTTGAAAGGAGAAAGGATGTTCTGTAGTCAGGTGTACCCCCTTGAAGGGGCCCATGAATGAGTCAGCCTACAGAGACCTTTTCAGAAACTAATTAAATACCTGAACCTCACTCCTCTGAGTTCCTGCCAGGGCTCCCCATTTGACTAAGCCAACCCTGAAGCCAGGGGAAATGGAGTCCTGTTATATCATCATGTCATCCAGCTTTCTGGAATAGAGAGTAGGTTGGGTGAGGGAGAGTGGCTTAGGAGGAGGACAGCTGAGATAGAACCTGAGAATTTGCGCTTTTAACAATAATGCAGATGATGTTGACCAAAGCTTGAGAAACACTGTTCAAGGGTATAAAGCTAAAAGTGAAATTGCTAGGGGCGCCTGGGTGGCACAGCGGTTAAGCGTCTGCCTTCGGCTCAGGGCGTGATCCTGGCGTTATGGGATCGAGCCCCACATCAGGCTCCTACACTATGAGTCTGCTTCTTCCTCTCCCACTCCCCCTGCTTGTGTTCCCTCTCTCGCTGGCTGTCTCTATCTCTGTCGAATAAATAAATAAAATCTTAAAAAAAAAAATAAAATAAAAGTGAAATTGCTAGATCACAGTGTATGTGAATTATCCATTTTAGAGAGAAAGTCGTCTTTAAAGTGACCATTATCAATTTAACCTACACCAGCAGTATACAATTAATTTCCCTTTCAATCTGACCAAATACTTGATAGTCAAACTTTTCCATTTCTACTAATTTAATGGAAAAAAAGTAAAAATTTTAAAGTAACATTTAACTGATTTCCAGTGAAGGTGAACATACTTTCATATATTTGTCATTCTAATATCCCTCCCTTTTTGAATTTATGTTCTCTGCCCATTTTTCTACTATAATATTGATCTTGTCTTTACTAATGGGTCAGAATTCTTTATATATTTATATATATAACCCTGTGTCTAATATATACTGCAAACACCTTTTCCTAGTCTGTGGCTTATTTTTTTCATTCTATTTGTCTTTTGCCATACAGGATTGGAATATTTTTATGTAATAAAATGCTTACTCTTTAAAAAAAATTTATATCCTTTGGAACTTGCTGTGAGTTCTATCTACGGTTCATTCATGTGTTCCACTATTTTATTATACTAATTTCATAGTTTTGTTTTTTATACTTAATGTATCGGGTATTTGGAATTTTTCCCAAACATAAGAATATACTAAAATACATATAAAATTATGCTGAATTATACTATAGATAAAATAGTATTCCTTGGATTTAAGATTTAAAGGGCTTACATTTTTCTCAGGGCCGGCATGAACAAATTATTAGACAGTAGATGTTTGAAAATACCAATTAAGAGAATTTTGAAAGAAAGGAGATATTCAGCTTTGGCAGTCTTTAGTTAAAATGAAGAGCATTGCACTAAAGTCAAAGAAAGTAAAAGCAAATTAATCTTGTTACTACTAATGGAAAAATATTTCTCAATGTAATATTATCACGTATTATAAGAACAATCTAATATTAAAACATTCAGTCATTTGACTAATAGCTTGTTATTTCTGTTAAAATTATGGAAAGAAAGAAAGGGAATACTTTTGAGAGATGGAAAATGATAGTAAGATAATTTTGGAATCTTGCCAAAATGGTGGCCAGAACGCATACCTTTACCTCAGACAACCCCAAATTTCTACTGAAACAGGAGAATAAATTGATAATACGTATGATAACTAGAGTTCTAGAATACAAAAAGATAGCAGTAGACCAGAACATTTTGAGGAAATCCTGGAAAATATAAAGTAGATGAAAATAGATTCATGGAGGAAAAGGAAAAAGATCAAGGATGCCACAGTTTCCTGCAAACAGAGGCATGAATACTCTTTCTCTGAGGAACACCCTAATAGCTCCAAGCTCAAAGTCAGGAAAATGCTGGGTAATTATTTAAAGACCCACTGTCTGGGGCGCCTGGGTAGCGCAGTCGTTAAAGCGTCTGCCTTCAGCTCAGGGCGTGATCCCGGTGTTCCGGGATCGAGTCCCACATCGGGCTCCTCCGCTGGGAGCCTGCTTCTTCCTCTCTCACTCGCCTGCTGTGTTCCCTCTCTCGCTGGCTGTCTCTCTGTCACATAAATAAATAAAATCTTTAAAAAAAATAAAATAAAAAAAATAAAGACCCACTGTCTTAGTCCATTTGGGCTGCTACGACACAAACACTACAGGCTGGGTGGCTCAGACAATACTTAATTTTACACAGTTCTAGAGGCCGAGGAGTCTAAGATCAAGGCACCAGTAGATCTGGTGTCTGGTGAGAGCCCACTTTCCTTTTAATGGCAGAAGGCATGAGAGAGCTCTCTGAGGCCTTTTTTATAAGGACATTAATCCCATTCATGAGTTCCACCCTCCAAGACCCAATCACTTCCCAAAGGGCCCACCTCCAAATACCAGCACAGTGGAGATTAAGTCTCAGCATATGAATTCTGAGGAGACACAAACGTTCAGTCTGTAGCACTCTACCCACCCTGAAAAGCCATGCCAGAGAAGCCTTTCACTTACCACTAGCAAAGGCCTCTGGGACAAGGCCTCATTATTGATTTAGTAAGCAAAAAGTTAAAGCCGAAGGATTATTTTCTTAAAAAATTTTGATTAATCAGCTGGAGGAGAAATTTCTAGAGTAGATGCTTTGTTGCCCTGAGAGAAAAACAGCAAAACTTCTAGTAATTCAAGACCTATGTATCAGAAACTGTACTTTGTTAAAGTCAATTCTTTCACGGATGAAATACTTTTGGGGCACCTGGGTAGCTCAGTCAGTTGAGTGTCTGGCTCTTGGTTTTGGTCCAGTGTCTTGAGATTGAGCCCCGTGTCAGGCTCTGTGCTCTGCATGGAGTCTGCCTGAGATTCTCCTCTCCCTCTACCCCCTCCCCAACATGTGTTCACGTGTACTTTCTAAAATAAATAAATACATAAATAAAATCTTAAAAAGAAAAAAAAAAGGAGTGAAATAGTTTTAGTTGCTCTACCACAGAGTAAAGTGCTCCTTGTTTTGGCAATCTTGGGGCCCATGATTTGCCTGTCTTCTCCATTCCTGTTGATATGTTCCACTCACTTAAAGCTCACAATGGATCAATCTTTCATTTCACAAACATGTGTTGAGTGCCTACCAGGCACGGACAGGAAATGAGATGGATTGTCCCTGCCCTCATGGTACTTATATATTAGAAGTCAGACAATAACCAAATAAGCCATTATATAAACCAGAAATTCAAATTTTCTGCAAAATCAAATAAACTGCAAAGGAGAAAATAACCAGGATAATGTGTAAGCTAGTGTGGAGACTGCTTCACAGAGCATGTCAGAGCAGGTCTTTCTGAGGTGACATATGAACTAAGATCTGTAGCAAGAAAAGGCACCAAGCATGAGAAAAGCTGAGTGGGAGCACATTCTGGGCAGCTAGCCAGCTCTATTTTTAAGGGTGCGTTGAAGAAACAGACCTAGACAAATGAAAGGGGAAAAAATCTATTGGACTTCTATTTGTCTTCAACTTTCATTCTGCCCCCTTTTGTTTTTCCCTTTGGGGAACTGTCCCTTCCCCCAGCCCCTTACTGATGGGGTTATCAAACATGGGGTTCTTCCTCTCATTCTTGCTAGGAGGTAAATGTATGGCCCAAACAGATTCTTTTGCTAGGAATTTGAATCTTGCCTGGAGTGAATTAAGGAGAGAGATTTGGTGTTGTCTTTTCAAGGCAACTCCCTAAATAGGCTACCTGTTACTTTTTTGCTCTCTGTGGCTCCCTGGCTGCCTGGTACCTTTCCTTTAGAGGCAATTTTCTGTCTCTAATTCTGTATATCACTCTGAGTCCTCCCAGTGAATTCTTTATTCCTTATCTGCTTGAATTAGCCAAAGTTGATTTCTGCTCTTTGTAACCAATTACCCTAACTTTACACAAAACCAATCTGTAGTAAATCTAGCACTTCAATTAAAACAAGCAAGCAAACAAACAGGGGCACCTGACTGGCTCAGTCAGTAGAGTGTGCAACTCTTGATTTCGGGGTTGTGAGTTCGAGCCCCATGTTGGGTATAGAGATTATTTGAAAATAAAAAAATCTTAAAAAACAAACAAACAACAAAACACTGAAAACCAAAGAGCACATGACATTTGGAGAAAATTAACAACAGGAATAAAACCAAGATGAGCAAGTAGAAAAACTGATGTCAGAGTTAACAGAAGCACAAGAGATAAAGTTATGATTATAAAACATAAATTATAACCTTGACTATGAAAAAATATATAACAAAAATAAGGTTACAGAGATGGAAGTGGCTGGATGTATAAATGTGTTTAATTTCTCATCTTAGTGGGAAGTCAATAAACTCCTTACTATTGATAATTCAAGGCAGAGGAGTTTGAATATATTATTTAAGCTTGTAATAGTCAATACCAGAAAATCTAAAAACTAGGAACTACTCAAAGCAACTACTGGAGGGAGGCATGGATTTGAAAGTGAAAAAAGAGGGGGATTTTAGATTCTTCTGCATGATTTGAGTTTTTTAAACTACATCTGGGTATTACTTTAATTAAAAATTACACCTAGTTTAAATTTAAAAAATACAGTTTGTATTATACAAATGATATCATTAGTTAACACCTGCCTATGTTCAATTTTTAACTAAGAAATTATAGCCACTTGGGCTCAGATATTCAGGAATCTCCAAATCTCACTCCTGACCAATGACTCTTCCCCTAGGGTCCATAAGTATGAAGTATGCACACAGGAGTCAAAGCAAGGCAAACAGAAGGCACAGTAACACTTGAGTTCTAGCCGTGGTCTTATTCAGCAAACATGCTCAACACGGTGACACGAGTTATCTGGGCTTGACACATTTGGTAGGCATTTTCTTCCTAAATAACCAGAGAGCCAGTCAAGTAGGCTGTGAGGCAGGCTTTGTCTGTTTTCCCCTGCCTATGCCAGAGTTGGATCATACACACAGATGGAACAGAAGGCCAATCCCAAGCCCACCTGCCATCACCAGAGACTTTGAAGCCTTAGAGACAAAGCCCAACAGAAATAATTCCCCTCCTGCCAAACTGATGCAGGGAGGAAAAGCTTACCAGTGATAGTGAGCCGTCTGTACCTCCTCCATTTTGAAGCAGCTCCTAGCCCTTCCTGTTTCAGTCACACGGAAGCAAACAGCAGGAAGAGAAAGGCCAGATGATCCCACCCACACGTGCTGAGGTTCTTAGTCTGGCTATATGCATTGAAACCACCTGGGAAACTTTAAGGCTTCTAAGGCCTGGGAGGCATCCCCAGAAATGGATTTAATTGTTCTCAGGTGCACTGGATATTAGACGTTTGAAAATTTCCCCAGGTAGGATATGAATTAATAGTCTTAAGACTATTTTTTCAGTATACTGGAATAAAAATATAAGTAATGGATGATGGATGGTGAGAGACAGTTTTCTCAGTCAGAAAGGGAAATTATAGATAAGCAAGAAGCGAAGGCTAGAATAAGCTTTGTGTACTGGAGTTGGAGACATCAGTATGAACTCGTGTTTAGCTACACATACAGAGATAGAGTTACAGATAGGTGTTGATATGTAGGCTAATATGCAAATATATATTACCTAGCCCTGTCTGCTGAAAGCAATGATGTTCAAATAGCAATGACTCACCATTCCTAGTTCCTAGATCATGGTTTCTAATTACCATTCCTCAATTAAAGTAAGAAGGCCTTTTTGGAGAAATGGCTTGCTCTCCCAGAGCAGGGCAGGGAAAATACAAAATAAGCTTGGGGCATCTTGTACTACCAGAAAATAAAGCAGTGTTCAAAACATAAAAGGACAGGGTCATGTCAAAAGGACAGAGGCATCAACCTGAAGGAGCTCCCAATGGCCAAAGCTGGAAATATTTGAGCAACAAAATAAATAACATAATATTGGATTATAACCCAAAGAATAAGATGATTATGCATGAATCCATACTGATATTATTAAATAACTTAATTAATAAATGGGAAGAAAGAGATCTTTTTTATGGAGTAGTTCCAAACAATTTATGTGGGTAACGTCCCCTTCACGAGGTAGAGCTTCATTTTTCCCTCACCTGCCTGCCTGAGGGTGAGCTAGACTTTGTGACTTGTTCCCCAAAAATAAAGTAGGTAAAGGGAAAAATAGTAACTTTATGATACAGGAATCTGGAAAACACTAACCAAGTGATGAAGATTAATATTGCCTGTGATGTCTTGTGGCTATCATGGATTCTCTGATGTGGTATGAAGGGCGTTTCCCCTCTGTGGCACACTTTCCATAAATCTAAATACCAGTCTAATTATGATAAAATATCAGATATACCCAAATCGAAGGACAGTCTACAAAATACCTACAAGTACTCCTCAAGGTGTTAAGAAAAGAAAGACAGAAATGGTTACAGACCAGAGAAGATAGAGAGACATAAGATTTCAATGCAATCCAGTGCCCTGACTTAGATCCTGGAAGAGAAAAAGGATGCAATTGAAAAACTGATGAAATATGAATAAAGTCTGGATTATAGTTAATAGTAATGTACTAATGTTGGTTTCATAGTTTTGACAAATGTACCACAGTAATGTGAGATGATACTATGAGGAGAAACTGAAACTGGGGCAGAGGCATATGAAAACTCTGCATTATCTCTGTGGCTTTTCTGTAACTCTAAAATTATTACAAACTAAAATGTTATTAAAACAACAACAACAACAGCAACAACAAAAATGACAACAGAACAAGCAGATGAAGTATTGGCCAGCAGTGCTCAGGACAGACGTAAAGATGGGCACAATGATCTTAAAAAAATACAGCTCTGCCAATGTAGGAAAAAAATAAATTCCCCAGATGATCCTAATTGCAACCAAATTTGAGAACCGCTGTTTGAACTCCTTTGAAAGCTTTGTCACGAGGATATGTGACCAAATTGGAGTCCAGTTTTGATCAAAGAGTCCTTCTCCTGTTGAAGTGGAAAGTGGAAGAGGCTTGAGGAAGTGAAAACAAGGCCATTTTCCACACAGACCAGCGATCTATATCAGGGTTGTGGAAGAACACTGAGGATTGTGGATATTTAATTTTTCTTATTTTTCTTTCTTTCTTTCTTTCTTTTTTTAAAGATTTTATTTATTTCAGATAGAGAGAGAGTGAGAGAGAGAGCATGAGCACGGGCGGGGGGCGGGGGTTGTGTGCAGAGGGAGAAGCAGGGAGAAGCAGACTGTCTGCTGAGAAGGGAGCCCAACCTGAGGCTTGATCTCAGGACCCTGGGATCATGACCTGAGTCGAAGGCAGATGCTTAACCGTCTGAGCCACCCAGGTGCCTCTAATTTTTCTTATTTCTCACTAAATAGGCTCTACAGGCATATTTAGGGAAACACAGAAGGAGATGCAGGATTAAATCAGCACTGGCTTATAGTGGGAAACAGTGTTGTATTTAGGAGGCGCCCATTTCAGCAATTTAAATAGATTGCAGAGAAACAGAATGCAAGGGCATTCTGTGCATGTTCACCGGCACAGAGACAGCACTCAATACATGTTTTTTGAATAAATGACTTAATGTCCTCCAGTGGCCAGTGCAAGAGATTAGGAAAAAAAAAAATTCTCGATCCTGAATCACAAAGACATAACTTATGAGGTCAAATGGCAGCATATGCCTAAAAAGAACTTGAAAAGAGTTCTGGCATAAACTAAATAAGCTTAATAATGTCCCATTAATATTAATTTAACCAACCTTTGTGTTTATGTACTGTACCATAGGGGAAAGAACATGAGAATTGCTCCTAGTATGAGAAAAAGCTGCTTTTTGTTTTTCAAAGATTTATTTAATTTCACTTCCTGAGGTGCAAAGGTTATTTTCAGAAAGTACAACCTTCCCCCTCTTTACATATCAGTGAACAATGCACTGTCTTAGAGCTCAAGAATTCTTGCCATCCCCTGGGACATGTGGTAGGGTACTTCTTCATTCCTGAAGCCAAACCCATCTTGGTAGATGATCTCATGGCTTATGTTGTCTGGAGGAGAAACAAGACTGAACGTAGATCAGAGAAAGGAAAGTAGAAAGAAATGGGAGAGTGGCTAGGATTGAGTGGTGAACTGTGAAGCAGGAAGAACCAGCCTCCACATGAGAACAAGGAGTGAGCCTTTCATTCCTATGTCAGAGAAATTGGTCCTGCCCTAATAAGAGGTTTGGAAAGGACAAGGGGCTAAGGAAATGTCTTGAGAAGATTTGGGCTAGGACCTCTCCAAAGAAAATATTGTAGACAAGTTAAATGAGGAAACAGATATCTGAGACTTGTTATTCCCCCTGGGGCGTTTCATTTTGTTGTTTTGAGCTGAGAAGAAAAGGATTGAGGAAAGATAGGCTCACCACAAATAAAAGTGCTCACAGAATGCCCACTCCCCAAATTCCTAAGCATGTAGGACAGATGTGGGAAGTTGGAATGATGGAAAATGTAACCCAAGGATAAAACAAGGGAACAAGGTGTGCATTTATCAACCTCAAGCTAAGCATTGTAGAATTTGTCTTCCCAGATCCTGACCATAATGGAAAAATTTTCATCATCTGAAATAATACCTAACAAGAGGTTCCTTTTTCACTATGGGTAAAATATTTTTTGACATACAAGTGGTGTACGTAATTCATGCATACAGTGTGATGAGTTTGGAGATAAATAAACATGCAAGAAACCATCCTTGCAATCTAGGCTATAAATCTATCCATCACCTCCAAAAGTTTCCTCCTGCCCTCTTTATTATTATTTTGTGATAAGAACACTTAACATAAGATTTACCGTATTAGCAAAATTTAGTTTTCTTTATAGGCCAGGGAACTGAGTAGATGGGGGGCTAAGGGCTAAATGATTTTGTTAACTGTATGGAAACACTGATGAAATCTGAATAATAACATGAGAGTTCACTGAATCTGAGTCAGTGTCTTTCAAACCAGGACAAACTGGGAGAAGGTAATTTCTTCCCAAATGAAGCTAAAACTCAGCTCCTTGGTTCAAAGTATCTTATCTCCTATATCTCCTGTTTTGAATTTAAGGCAATTTCACATGCTTAAAAATTCAAGAAAAGATTATATTAAATCACAGTGGGGCTTAGATACCACTATGAATTTATTTATCAATATTATTTATTGAATATCCACTATGTTTTAGGCACTGTTTGAGTCATGGCAATACCAGGGCAAACAAGAAAAACTATCATCACAGCTTTCCTCTTGTGTAGTTATCTCCCAAGTAGCAACAGATTCTTTAAGAAGGGCATGGATTTAGCTCTTACTTCAGAAATCCATAGAAAGCACAGCTTCGAATTTCTAGTAATGCATGTCTGGGATTCTGACCTAATCATACACAAGAACAGAGACAAGTGTTATACTTGAAGGGAAGGTTTATGTTAGAAAAAGGTCAAACATATGCCTCTATCCATCTTCATTAAGAACACAGACATGTTGGAATATTTTTCTGGATCTGTCTCCTCAGGCAAGGGAAATAGAGGCAAAAAAAAGCAATTGTGACTACATCAAACTAAAAAGCTTTTGCACAGTGAAAGAAACCAACAAGATGTAAAGACAAACTACTGAATGGGACAAGATATTTGCAAATGATATATTCAATAAGGGGTTAATATCCAAAATACATAAAGAACTGATATAACCCAACACCCCAAAATCAAATAATCTGATTAAAAAATGGAAGAAGAACTGAATAGAAAACATACAGATGGTCAACATGCAAATATGCTCAACATGACTTGTATTTAAAATACAAGTCAAAACCACAATATCAATCAGCTCATATCTGTCAGAAGGGCTAAAAAAAGACAAGAAATAACAAGTGTTGGTGAAGACATGGAGAAATGGTAGCTCTCCCGCACTGAATGTAAATTGGTGCCACTAATATGGAAAACAGTATGAGGGTTCCTCAAAAAATGAAAAATAGAAGTACCAAATAATCCAGTAATTCCTTCTGAGTATTTACCCAAGGAAAATGAAAATGGTTATTCAGAAATATGTATGTACCTCCATGTTTATTGCAGAATTATTTATAATAGTTAAGGTATGGAAGCAACCTGAGTGTCCTTCAATAGATGAATGGATAAAGAAGATGTGATATATGTATACAATGGAACATTAACAATAAAAAAGAATGAAATCTTATCCATTTGGTACAACATGAATGGACCTAGAGGTCTGTCACTTATGCTATGGGAAATAAGCCAGAGAAAGACAAATACCATATGATTTCACGTATATGTGGAATATAAAAAGCAAAACAAATAAAAAACAATAAAAAAGAAAGAAACAGAGTCATAAATATAGAGGACAAACTGCTGGTTGCCAAAAGGAAGGGGTGGGGAAATGGGTGAAATGGGTGAAGGGGATTAAAGAGGTACAAACTTACAGTTATAAAATACATATTTCATGAGGATTAAAGTACAGCATAAGAAATATAGTCAGCAATATTGTAATACACTTGCGGAGAGCATTTCATAATGTATAGAATCATTGAATCACTGTGTTGTGATAATTTAACATTATATGTTAACCATACTTCAATTAAAAAAAGAACATAGACATGTTGGAATTGTGCAAGTGGTAAGAACAATTCTACTAACCTTGACCAGTCTTTTACATCTTAGAGTAAGTAACCACTTTTGGGGATCACTGCTGTTTAACATAAATCTGTGAGAGCTTGTGAAATTGTTTATTGTCTGAGCCCCTGTTTCCTAATGTGTAAAATAGTACCTACTTCAGAGAGTAGTCATCTGAATAAGAATAATATCTGTATAGCACTGGGTACACAGTTGATCTTCATGATGGTTGATTTTACCCCTTTTCATTTTTCACAGTTAAATGGCTGATTGTTGAAGTGACAATTTCTCCCTATTGGAAATGTTCACACCTGAGAGGCTGGAATGAGCAGTAATTGACAGAGATGACATAGAGACAAATCATTAAGAAGGGCTAGAACACAACTGAACCGTTTTCCAACTCTGAGATTCTATGAAAGCCTTGAATAGATGTTGTCATGGCATTGTGGTTTCTTCTTCTTTAATAAGCAAGTCTGGATGCCCAATCTACTTTAGGTTTATAGAAGCCTAGTAGCTTATCAAGCATCTGATGGGGGTGTCATATTTCCAGATGCTTCTAATACATGGCATTCAATCCTTCCAACACCTTGGTGGGAAAGGGATTTTAAAGACATGACAAAAAGGGCTCAGCAAGATAAAAATTCAATGTACATTCAACACAATAATATTTAACATAAAAATTCAGCATAAATTCAATAAGTGAAAGAATGAGGGTTTGAACTCAAAACTGTCTATTAATTCACATCCACAATTTTCCTAACTCACATCTTAACTCAGGTTAGGATGCAGTTAAGTTGGAACTTGATTTATGTGGCAGAAGGGACCATAGGTGGTGGGTACGGTTTAACTTTTGGCCCTGGTAACCAATCTCTCCATATATATCCTTTGCTGATTTCATGTTAGCAAGGGCCACCTGTGTTTCTCCCTATTGCTGAGACCACTTGGACAGCATTTTACCCTGTGGGTTCTGGGAGCACAGGTGTGGGAACTACAGTAAACGCCAAAAACCTAATGCTTTTGAACTCCCAAAGCATGGAGCTCTGGGCTCTCAAGCCCTCACCTGAAGACACAGTGGATATAATGAGAAGCAGCTGCATTATTTTCCACCTTTTTTAGATTTTAGAAGGGTACAGGGCAAATGAGGTCATTGTAAGTCATGTTTTTGAAAGTCACTGGTGTATTAGAAATGGCTTTTAAATATTTTGTCATGTCATGGTTGAATATGCAATGTGAATTGTGTTTAAAATTTCTCATCAAGCCTGCAGAAAATAATTTTGCCTGGAGGCATCAATTCGCAAGTTTAGCAAACCAGGCACCAGTTATATTTCATAACAGGCAGAAGAGATACCCCAAAAAACAAGGGTGCTCTGGAAGAAGTGCTAATTCTCATTAGGTCAGCTGTGGATGGTAAGAATTCTCTGAGCCTTTGCAGTCCATTTACACATGAAGGAAGCTCAGCCTAAAGTTCTTTCCTAAGTGACAAACAGAGGCTGAGAGAGCTGAAAACAGAGGAAACCAGTTTTCTTTTCAAAGGTCTGCTGGGCTCTGGTAGTTATGCCACAACATCTAGCCAATTATTTAGACATTACTTTGCACACTGAACTCAAGCTTTGCATTAAATATTTGCAACATGGAAGGCATTATACATAGGAGATAAAACCCCCAAACGAAAAATTTTCTACTGCCATCTAAGAAGTAAACAAATTCTACTCTAGTATTTGCTATGATCTTTGTGTTGTTGGGCTCTTGTGCAGTTACCATGGAAACGCCAGGTCTGGAGGAAAAAAGCGCTATACTTTCTCTTACTACCACAAAAATGACCCCACTTAGCACTGTGAATTGATTGAACCCTGTCCTGTAATTTGGTAAAAGTCACAAAGGCCTCAAATATCTTTCACTGCTCTTCTTATGAAAAGCAGTTGGCTCAAATAGCTTGTGTTAGAGAGTATTCAAGAAATGCAGTGGTTTAGCTAAAAGCTAGAGCATATTTCAGGCAGCATATTTCTTTAGAATTATATCAAATAATGATTCATTTATATTGAAAGTTTAGGAATGTGAAATGGTTAGTCAGCCTCAAGTGCTAGTGTGCCATTTAATTTTATTTCTATGTGAAAAATTATCATTTGTTATCCACTGCAAAGTTACCTTAGGCTCCAAGGTAAGCAGAGGAAAAGAAAAATGTTTAGCGGCAGGGTCACATATGAACTGGCTAGGAAATTACAGAAGCAAAATAGGTGAGTCGTTATCAGATTTGATATTTTCATCATTTGAAATGTGTCTAAACTTGTTACTTTCTTACTGCACTTTTCATCAAAGGAATTGACACATAAATTATACACCACAGTGATCTGAATATTAGAGTTGAAATCCACTCTTCCCTATTTGCGGATGTGCAGTGAGCTGTCGGGAAGGCAAAGAACCCTGCTGGGTGGGGTAATATTTTGTATTGAGTTGTTTGTTTGCTTCTAATACTTGGGCACACCATTACTCTCTGTCTTAGGCAGTTTCCCTAATTACTTTAAAAATATGATGTTTCTGGGGTGCCTGGGTGGTGCAGTTGGTTAAGTGTCTGACTCTTGGTTTTGGCTCAGGTCATGATCTCATGGATCGTGAGATCAAGCCCCACACTGGGCTCTGCACTCAGCAGGGATTCTGCTTGAAGATTCTCTCCCTCTGCCCCTCCCTCCCCATGCCCTCTCTCTTGAGAACAAATAAATCTTTAAAAAAAATGTGATCTTTCTTGGCCTGTCATTTCATCACAATCCCTCATTCCCACCCACCTGACACACACCTATTCAAATTCTACCCTTTCTATAAATCCCAAATCCAATCACAAATTCTTTTTGATGCTATCTCAGATAGTCCAGGCAGCATCATTGAAACTTCTACAAATAAGACTTTTTTTTCCAAACCACTAAGCCACTAAGTACTCTATGGAATTCATCTGGTTTTCCCCAATGAATCAAATAGCCTCTTTTTAGCGTTCAGTCTCATCAGTATCTCTGCATCATTTAACACTGTTCCCCAGAACTTTCTGCCCATGTCTGCTGTGATTCTGTCCTCTCTTAGGTTGCCCCTTAATCTGTCTTAATGCTCCTTCTCAGGCCCCTTGCTGTCTTCCCTTCCTTTACACACACCATTTGTTCCTTCATTCATTAAACATTTATGAGGCACTTATCCAGTGCTAGGCTACGTGCTGAGGATGTGCAAATACAGTGATGAATAAGGTGGGTTCCCCTCCACTAAGATGTTTGCAACCTCAGGGAGAAGAGTCAGAAACCAGCAATTGTAGTTTGATAATTCCTTTCTGTAGACATGTGTAAAGTCCCTTGTTTATGAGAGTATAGAGGAAGAACTTCTAAAATCCAGGTAGGGGAAGGAATTAAGGGTGGCTTCCTAGGGGAGGTGATTGTTGAGCTGAGTCTTGATGAAGAGTTAAAACTTATTCAGGTGAAGGAGAGGATGAGTTTTTCAGGCAGAAGGAAGAGCATTTTTGGAGAAAAAAGAAACTTGCAGGTTGGAAGGCAGTGTGCTATAGTGGGGGAAGACTATAGTCCCTGGAGCTGGATATGGGATCGGATCCTGCCGTGTGACCATGGACAAATTGCTTAATCTCTGAGAGCCTCAGTTCTGTCCTCTACACGATGGGAATAATACCTACCTTGTGGTGTTTGGGGAGCAGTTTAATAATAAATAACATAAGGCATTTGCATCATACCTGGGTAGTAGATACCCAGTAAATGGTTACAATGGTTATAATAGTGATGATGGTGTGATTGTTAATTTTATGTGTCATTTGGCTGGGCCACAGTGCCCAAATATTTGATCAATATTATTCCTGGTGTTTTCTGTGAAGGTAGTTTTGGATGAGATTAACATTTAAATTGGCAGAGTTAAGACTACCCTTTATAATGTGGGCCTCATCCAATCAATTGAAGACTGTAAAAGAAAAAGGCTGACTTCCTCTGAGCAACAAGGAATTCTGGCAGCAGAATACTTTTGGACTTGAAGAAAGGTTCAAGGATACCTACTTGAGTATGTAGCCTGCTGGCTTACTCCAGCAGATTTTGGATTCATCAAGTCTCCACAATTGTGTGAACCAATTCCTTAAAATAATTATCTCCCCACCCTTCTCTCTCTACACACACACACACATACACAGAGTTGATTCTGTTTCTCTGGAGACCCTTAATACAGATGGCTTACTGGAACCCATATCAAACTGCCTACTCAAAATCTCCACTTGGATATCTACTAAGTGATTTTAGTTTAATATGTTCTAAACTGAGCTTCAGATTTACCCTCCCCCCTCAAACTCTACTCTACTCTTCCCCATCTTAGTAAACATCAACTCCATTCTTATAGTTGTTTGGGCCTCAAACCTTGATGTCATTCTGAACTCTTCTTTCTCTCACACTCTACATCCGATTAACTGGCAAATCCTGTTCGCTCTAGATTCAAAACATATCCAGAATTCAACCACTTTTTACCATCTCCACCACTATCCCTGTGATCCAAACCACCTGGATTATTAGAATACCTCCTGAAATGGTCTTTGTGCACCTCCTTCTCAGAAGCCAGAGAGATCCTGCCTTTCTCTGCTCCAAACATTCCAGGGTCTCCCTGAGATTAAAAAAGCTGAAGTCTTTACCTGGCCCACAAGACCATATGCAGTCTGATGCCCTTCCCTCTGGCCTCATCTCCTCTTGCTCATTGTTCTCCTCCATGTTGTTCCTCAAACTCACCACACTGCAAATGTCTGAGGGTCCTTCCATTTGCTATTCCCTCTGCCTGGAAGGCCTTCCCCCAGAGTTCCACATGGCTGTCTCCTTCTCTCCTTCAGCTCTTGGATTAAGGCCTGAAAAATCTTATCTAAAATTGCAACTCCCTTCTCTTAATACCCTTGCCACACACAATTCCTTTCCCCCCTCTTTGCTTTATTTTTCTCACTATCTAACCTGCTAGATTTTACTTATTCCCTCCTTTACTCTCCGTCTCTCCCCATTAGAATTAGGCTATATGAGAGCAGGGGTTTTAGAGTCTTTCATTCAATGCTGCATCCTTAGTCCTAGAATAAAACCTGGCACATAATTGGAGCTCAATAAATATCTGTTAAATGATCAAGATAATGATGATGAGGAGGAGGAGAAGGAATACCTAAAATAGAGACCAGAGAGCTCATTAGTCTCCTAATGTGTTATTTGTGATATGGACGCATGCCCATTTCTCAGATCTCCCAGTCTCAGAAAATCCAATACCTCAATGTTGGGCCATGCTCCCCTTCTATTTCCAACATGAATGCTTACTTAAAAGTACTGATCACTAGGTCTTAATTCTAGAGATTTGGATTCAGTAGGTTTGGGATAGGTATATAAATCTCCAGTTTAAAAAATGACACTGATGTTGGTGGACCTCGGACCATATGTTGGGAAACATTTACTAGGACTGAGTCCCAAATTATATAAGCTCACAGATGTATTTGATTTGGTCCAGAAATTGTTGGCCTGTGAAGTGTTTAAGAAAAAGTACATTACTTAACAATACTTAAAAATTAAAATATTGTCTACATCATCCTCACTTCCAGATTTCTATTTTAATTTGATGACCTGGCAACATTGGACCTATATTGCTAAATGGCAAAAAATGGCTTAAGCTGGGTGGCAGTTGCATATTTCTTTTAAAAAGGACATGTGAACTCCAAGTCATACAGATGCTACCCCTCTTCAATATGCCTTAAACACTGCATTCATCCAAATTGCTCACAAAGCCTTAGAAGGCATTTGAGCCTTGGACCCCTCACCTAACCAAACCAAGCCCAGGATGGGACTAGTCTCAGGTTGGCACAATTCTATATATATCCCAAAACTCAAAAAGGCTGCTGGTCACTGCCTAAAACCAGAAATCCCAGAACAAGAAACACAGACTATTTCTGTGAGGGGCATGAAGAAAATTGCCTTTTTATTATTTTACTCATGATTCCATTCTAGAGGAAAAATAAACTACTGTGTAGTTTCTATATCAAACACATAATACATTGGCCAGTAGTTTTATTGGTAAAAAGCAATTAGTTTTACATAAATGTGTAAAAGATGTACATAAAGATGTACATTGAGTTTTTCACTTTTTATCTATTAAAAACAATGAATGATCAGTTCTTGGCTCCTCAGAAGGACCCTGCTCACCTAACCAGAACAATGCCAGATACATTTTGAGAATCATACTCCAGAAGGAATATTCTGATTGAATCAGGTACCTGCTTTGAAGTACCAGAGTTCTCTCCCAGGACACTGTCTATGGTCAGGTTGTCAGTAGAGTTTTGTTTGTGATCTGGGCTGTGCCACTCAAATATAATCCAACCCAGTCCTAAATAAACTTTTCCCAAATGCCACAAGACTGGATTAAAATACACAGGCAACCATCCTTTGGAGAGCCCAATGCAAACATGCATAAACCCCAGTCTGGGAGTCTTAGCCTCCAAGGGAGTAGCAGTCCTATGGCAGTAGGAGCCACACCTGTGACACTGAAGGACCATTATTGGTAGAACTGGTGGCTTAACAATCAGACTGAGAGGCACTTTGGTGAGATGTGACTTTGACATTGATAGTAAACAAAGGTAATGTGCTCTGAAGGGGCACATGAAGGCATTTGGGACCACGCTAAAGGAAGGGTGGATTCTCCAACTTCTGGTGACTATAATTGGTGGAGACTTAGTCAAAGATATCTTTCATTGTCATTGTTATCCCTCATCTTGACCCCCCAACCCACCCTGGCTTCCAAGGCCTAGGAAACAGCAGCTAAATAGGCCATAGAGTCCATCTTAAATAGGGGTTCAAGTATCACTCTTTCCCTTTTCAAAAGCACTGAAGATTTGTTCCTTCATTTTCATAGGAGTTTTTTAAAAAGTTATCAGTCCATGCCAAACCCACTGTATTAAAATGAATACTACTTTTTTCACCATCCAAATGTCTGTTGTAGGACTTCCTAAGACTACTTAGGGAATTAGACGAGTGTTCAGCCTCATGTGATCCTTGGCCATAGCTGGCAGCCCCACCCCAGTCAACTGATTTGCAGACGAGTACCATTTTTACATTATTATTGGTCACAAAAGGAATTCAACAAATGGGTTTAGATCAATGAGAGGAAAGACACTCAAGTCTTGGAAAACCATCTGAGGATGAATGATTCATTTTCTGTTTCCACACAGAAAAGCAGCATATTGGAAAGAGGGTAGGCTTTGAGGTTTGAAGGACTCAGGTTAGGATTCAGCTTCTGCCACCTCTTAGAAGTAGAGCCTCTAGCACTTTATTTGCTCTCTGAGCTTTGGTTTTCTCATCTGTAAAATAAAGATAATAGTGCACACTCCATAGGGTTTGGGCTGAAATAAAAAACATAACATGTATAAAGAATCTAGTCTGTTGCTCACCTTGCCAATGCTCCATAAAGGATCACTAATTTGGTTGTTGTGGTTACTTCTACACCAAGAGTGTCACAGGGAATCCAAGAGCCATAGAATTGAAAGGGATGTTTTCTAATCCCACTCTCTTTAAGAGGCAGAAAGGGTTTCAGACAAGGGGTTATTCAGCCTTTGTTTCACATTGTCATTTCCATTAATTAACATCCATAATAATATCACCTAACATTGTTTGAGTACTGGCTTTGTGTTGAGCTGTTGTATTTAATGTTGACTCTGAACATATGACATGAGTAGTATTATTAGTATCTCCCTGCTTTATAACTGAGGACTTTGAGGTTTAGGAAAGTTGCATCACTTGCCCAAGGTCATCCTGCTGGCCTTGATCCCTGATGCTCTCACTACCTTTCTATGCTGTCTCCCATATTCAGACTCCCAAGGTCAGTCTTGCAGCCCATACAAGCCCTTTTCTTGTCTTTCTAAACAAAAACCAGGCAAATGGAACACACATACCTTCCGGACATATAAAGCCCCTGCTGATACTAGAGCCACAAAAAAGTAAACACACCTGATTCATCAGCCTTCTGTTTTTGTGACCTCTTTTCATCCTAGTTCTTTCCCACCAAATTCAGAAACTAAAACAATTTTAAATGCCCTTGACTGTTTCTGTGAGGATATGCAATAGTGCACCTTTTCTGAAATCTCTTAAGAGATTCTGGTCTAAGAGTCCACTTTGTAATTTTACATGTTGAGGGGCTCCCTGACTGTATTCAGTTGGGCTCTTCCAGTGTAGGTCTAGTGGTGACACGGTTATAGGTACAACTGTGAAAAGGTGACTAGAGAATTTGAGGGACAGCATGAAACTGGCAGAGCCCTTGGGGGTGGAGTCTGGTTATAGAGATGCTAGGGGTCAGTTCAGAATGTAAGGAGGTAATGTGGTGTTCATTTGAGGATATGTTGCTGGTGCACAGGCAGAGTATGGACGGTAGGTGGCAGGTAGCTCTTTGGTAGGGACCTTCTGTGTCTGCAGGTTCAGGGGTTCAGATTATCAACAAGGGTAGTGGCCTGACTCTTTTGAGTGGAGAGTGTCTGGCTTATACTAGCCATATGTACTCTATAAATATTTGTGAGATCATTGACTAGGAGTAGCCGAAGAAAGGAGGGAAATGTGGAGACAAGAACGGTCTTACCATTAGTTGCAGCAAAAAAGGGATACTTTTGGGGTGATAAGCAGAGAAGGAGGTGACTTTTCAGGTCAGGTGGTCAGTCCTAAATGACAGGTTTATTACCAAAATATGACGTAAGTCTCCACAGTGAGTTGTGGATGGATATAAATGGATGATTTTTCATCTATACAAAGTTTATAGTGTTTATAACTGTGGGGTGGGGATTATGGACAGTTTATTTGCTTCTTTTTATTTGTCTTTGTTTTATTATTTCATTTTCTTTTCTTTCTTTTTTTTTTTTAAGATTTTATTTATTTATTTATTTGACAGAGATAGAGACAGCCAGCGAGAGAGGGAACACAAGCAGGGAGAGTGGGAGAGGAAGAAGCAGGCTCATAGCGGAGGAGCCTGATGTGGGGCTCGATCCCATAACGCCGGGATCACGCCGTGTGCCAAAGGCAGACGCTTAACCGCTGTGCCACCCAGGCGTCCCTATTATTTCATTTTCTTATACATGTTTGTCAGAATTTACCTAAACATTTTACTTGGGTCTATCACATCTCTCAATTAACTCTGACAGAGCCTTTGTCCTTTTCCTTTATGGGGAACTGACTGAAATCTGTAGGCCAGTGAGCCTTAATGAGACTTTTTCCTAAGTTACCTAAGTTTGCTTAACTCCATCTGCTTATCCACATCAGCCAGCAGTCGACAAACGTGCCATTTTTAAATGGATCTTTCTGTGAGTTCTTCACAGACCTTATTTCAGGTGCTTTTCTAGGCTTTTCCAGATATCAATTAGGAAAGGGAGATTCACACTACGTCTTTGAATGGACAATGCCCTATTTTCTTATATGCAACCCTATGGATAATAAAATCCTATTAAATTTTGGTAGCTATAACAGATACTTACAACAGTATTATAAGAAAAGCTGTTTCCCAGCCCAATCACTGAAATGATTGGAGAATACTGTTGGCTTTGCCTGTGGAATGTGTCTAGCATGAATCTTGATTTGGGTATTTTCTTCCTTCTTTGTCTTGCTTTTAGCCTTAGAAACGGTGTCACCTGGGGATTGATGGCAATCTCTCAGTGCTCAACAGGATAAAGAGGACTGGGAAGAATGTTGTTTGACATTCAAGAATATTTAAAGTTTATTATTTCTGAATGTGGTGTTGTGTACAAAGTAATTATGATACATCCTGCTGACTCCCTTTTTGCTTGGATTATGTCTCAGCTCCGTCTTGTCTGGTGTTTATCTACATTAAAGTTCTCTCTTTCTCTCTCCCTCTCTCATTCTTGCTTCTATTGTAAATAGAATATCTGAAGAAAACAGAGGTGAAGAATAGAGATGGGAAGGAATGTATCTGGAGATTTTTCTGTAGGATCATTGTACTTTTGAGAAATAGATAGGAGAAGATTCCCTTGCTTTGTGTTGAATGTAAAATTCAGGGTTGTGTATAATCTTTGAAACTCATATAATTTCTATTTTTAAAGAATAAAGGCCTGGTGTGGTAATCAGCCACAGTTTCTAGTGAAATCTCTGTAATCTAGGTCAGGGGTGACCAGACACGAAAGGACGAAGTAATAGGTTTGGCTGTTTGCTTCCTCTTGCTTTTCTCTTGCTAAGATGAAAGATGGGGATCTTTCTTTTTCCAAGGTACTCTTGCTTTCATCAAGGCCTGTCCCTTGGAAAGAGCTGGTATTAGGCATTTATACTTTAATGTCAACAGAAGTCTCTGTGTTAGCATTTGTAAATCTCATCTCTCATTTTCTATCTGAAGATGGTACTCTGAGAAAGCATTTAGGAAAAGATAAGAGGCACAAGTCAAGTCTGATGAAAGTTGACTCCTCCAAAATCCTGTGTCTGTCTGCCTGCCTGCCTTTCCTTTCTTTTCTTTTTTCTTTTCTTTTCCTTTCCTTTCTTTTTTCTTTTCTTTTTCTCTTTTCTTTTTTCTTTTCTTTTCTTTCTTTCTTTCTTTCTTTCTTTCTTTCTTTCTTTCTTTCTTTCTTTCTTTCTTTCTTTCTTTCTTTCTTTCATGATTCATCAGTCTAAACCCTGTGTTTTTTTAAAGTACCACATATCAAAGTTACCAAGGGAGCAACGAGCAGGTTCTGTTCAGGTGCAGGTAAGTGAAAGCAGCAAGTCTATAATATATTCTCATGTGTTTTTATGTAAAATAAGAATTACATATTTAAGAAAACAATACTTGTTTATTTTAAAATTTTTATTATTTTAAGACATTTTTTATTTTATTAAGTTTTCTATTTTAATTTCAGTATAGTTAATACAGTATTATTTCAAGTGTACAGTATAGTAATTCAACAATTCTATACATTACTCAGTGCTCATCAGGACAAGTGCTCTCCTTACTCCCCATCATCTATTTAACCCATCCCCCACCCACCTGCCCTCTGGTAACCATCAGTTTGTTCTCCAGTTTAGAGTCTGTTTCTTGTTTTGTGTCTCTTTTCTTCTTTGCTTGTTTGTTTTATTTCTTAAATTCCACTTATGAGTGAAATCATATGGTATTTGTTTTTCTCTGACTGACTTATTTTGCTTGACATTATACTCTCTAGCTCCATCCATGTCATCACAAATGGCAAGATTTCATTCTTTTTTACAGCTGAGTAATACTCATATTATTCATATATTCATAATTTGGATAAAGAAGATGTGGTGTGTGTGTATATATATATGTGTGTATCTTTTCATCTATTGATGGACACTGGACTTTCATATCTTGTGTAAATAGTGCTGCTATAAACATAGGGGTGCATGTACATGTATCCCTTTGAATTAGTGTTTTTGTATTTGGGGGCTAAATACCCAGTAGTGTGATTATTGGATCATAGGGTAGTTCAACTTTTAGCTTTTCGAGGAACCCCCGTATTGTTTTCCACAGTGGCTGCACCAGTTAGCATTCCCACCAATAGTGAATGAGGGTTTTTTTTTTCCTCCACATCCTTGCCAACACCTGTTCTTTCTTGTGTTTTTGATTTTAGCCATTCTGACAGGTGTGAGGTGATATCTCATTGTAGTTTTGATTTGTATTTCCCTAACAATAGTAATGATGAGCATTTTTTTCATGTGTCTATTGGCCCATATGTATATCTTCTTTGGAGAAATGTCTGATCATTTCTTCTACCCAGTTTTTAATAGGATTACTTGGGCTTTTTTTGGTGTTGAGTTGTACAAGTTTTTTTATATATTTTGGAGACTAACCCTTTATTACACATGTCATTTGCAAATATCTTTTCCCATTTTGTAGGTTGCCTTTTAGTTTTGTTGATTGTTTTCTTTGTTGTGCAGAAGCTTTTTATTTTGATGTAGTTCCAATAGTTTATTTTTGCTTTTATTTTCCTTGCCTCAGGAGACAGATCTAGAAAAATGGCCAATCCCAGAGCCCTGTGCTCTCTTCTAGAATATTTATGGTTTCAGGTCTCACATTTAGGTCTTTAATCCATTTTGAGTTTATTTTTGTGTATGGTACAAGAAAGTGGTCCAGTTTTCTTCTCTTGCATGTAGCTGATCAGTTTTACCAATACCATTTATTGAAGAGACTATCTTTTTCCCATTGGATATTCTTTCCTGCTTGTCAATTTTCACTGACCGTATAGTGGGTTCATTTTTGGGTTTTCTATTCTGTTCCATTGATCTATGTGTCTATTTTTGTGCCAATACCATACTGTCTTGACTACTATAGCTTTGTAAAATAATGTGAAGTCTAGAATTGGGATATCCCCAGCTTTGCTTTTCTTTTTTAAAATTACTTTGGCTATTTGGGGAAGGATACATGTTTATTAACTTATATTTCCTGATCACAGGACAAATACAAGAACAAGAATTAAAGGAAATGTAAGCCTTATATATAAACCAGAGTTTTTGTTTTTGTTATTTTGTTTTAGTTTTACTACTTCCAAGTGATAAGCTCCATCAAGCTAAAAACTTTTCTTTATTTAAATTCGATTAGCCAACATATAGTACACCATTAGTTTTTAATGTGGTGTTCAATAATTCATTAGTTGTGCATAACACTGTGCTCATCACATCACATACTCTCCTTAATGCCCATCACCCAATTACCTCATCCCCACACCCACATCCCTTCCAGCAGCCCTCAGTTTGTTTCCAGGAGTCAGGAGTCTCTCATGGTTGGTCTTCCTCTCTGATTTCTTCTCGTTTAATTTTCCTTCCCTTCCCCTATGATCCTCTGTGCTATTCCTTATATTCCACATGTGAGTGAAACCATAAGATGATGTCTTTCTCTGAGTGACTTTTTTCACTTAGCATAATACCTTCCGGTTCCATCCATGTCAGTGTAAATGGTGAGTATTCACCCTTTCTGATGGCTGAATAATATTCCATTGTATATGAACCACATCTTCTTTACTCATTCATCTGTTGAAGGACATCTTGGCTCCTTCCACAGTGTGGCTATTGTGGACATTGCTGCTATGAACATTGGGGTCCAGTTGCCCCTTCTTTTCACCACATCTGTATCTTTGGGGTAAATACCCCATAGTGCAATTGCTGGGTCATAGGGTCATACTTTAACTTGAGGAAACTCTATACTGTTTTCCACAGTGGCTGTACCAGTTTGCATTTCCACCAACAGTGTAAGGTTTCCCTTTCTCCACATCCTCGCCAACATTTATTGTTTCCTGTCTTGTTAATTTTAGCCATTCTAACTGCTGTAAGGTGGTATCTCATTGTGCTTTTGATCTGTATTTCTCTGATGGCAAGTGATGTGGAGCATTTTCTCATGTGTCTGTTGGCCATTTGCATGTCTTCCTTGGAGAAGTGTGTGTTCATGTCTTCTCCTCATTTCTTGACTGGATTATGTGTTTTTTGGGGATTGAGTTTGAGAAGTTCTTTATAGATCTTGTATACCAGCCCTTTACCTATCATTTGCAAATATCTTCTCCTATTCTGTAGGTTGCCTTTTTTGTTGTTGTTGACCATTTCCTTGGCCATGCAGAAGATTTTCATCTTGATGAAGTCCCAAAAGTTCATTTTTGCTTTTGTTTCCTTTGCCTTTGGAGATGTGTCTGGAAAGAAGTTGCTGTGGCCAATGTCAAAGAAGTTACTGCCTATGTTCTTCTTCAGGATTTTGATGGACTCCTGTCTCACACTTAAGTCTTTCATCAATTTTGAGTTTATCTTTGTGTATGGTGTAAGAGAATGGTCCAATTTCATTATTCTGCATGTGGCTTTCCAATTTTCCAGCACCATTTATTGAAGAGACTTTTTTCCATTGGATATTCTTTCCTGCTTTGTCAAAGATTAGTTGACCATAGAGTTGAGGGTCCATTTCTGGGCTCTGTGTTCTGTTCCATTGATCCTAGTGTCTGTTTTTGTGCCAATACCATATTTTGTAATATAGCCTGAAGTCAGGCATTGTCATGCCTCCAGCTTTGGTTTTCCTTTTCAACATTCCCCTGGCTACTCAGGGTCTTTCTGGTTCCGTACAAAATTTAGGACTGTTTGTGCCAGCTCTGTGAAAATGTCGATGGTATTTTGATAGGGATTTCATTGAACGTATAGATTGCTCTGGGCGGCATAGACATTTTAACAATATTTATTCTTCCAATTCATATGTTTTCCTCAATTTCTTTCATAAGTGTTCTGTAGTTTCTAGGGTACAGATCCTTCACCTCCTTGGTTAGGTTTATTTCTAGGTATCTTATGGTTTTTGGTGCAATTGTAAATGGCATATGTTCTTTAATTTCTCTTTCTTCAGTCACATTGTTAGTGTATAGAAATGCAACTGATTTCTGTGCATTGATTTTGTATCCTGCCACGTTGCTGAATTGCTGTATGAGTTCTAGCAATTTTGGGGTGGGGTCTTTGGAGTTTTCCACATAAAGCATCACGTCATCTGCGAAGAGAGAGCGTTTGACTTCTTTGGAATTTGAATGCCTTTTATTTCTTTCTGTTGTCTGATTGCTGATGCTAAGACTTCTAGTACTATGTTGAACAGTAGCAGTGAGAGTGGGCATGACATCCCTGTCATGTTCCTGACCTTAAGGGAAAAGTTCTCATTTTTTCCCCATTGAGAATGATATTTGCTCTGGGCTTTTTGTAGATGGCTTTTATAATATTGAGGTATGTTCCCTCACCCCTACACTGTGAAGACTTTTATCAGGAAAAGATGCTATATTTTGTTAAATTCTTTTTATGCATCAATTGAGAGGATTATATGGCTCTTGCCTTTTCTTTTATTAATGTGCTCTATCATGTTGATTGATTCACAAATGTTGAACCACCCTTGTATCCCAGGAATAAATCCTACTTGGATGTGGTGAATAATCTTTTTAATGTACTGTTGGATCTTACTGGCTAGGATCTTGGTGAATATTTTGGCATCCATGTTCATCAGGGATATTAGTCTGTCCTTCTCCTTTTTGGTGAGGTCTTTGTCTGGTTTTGGGATCAAGGTAATACTGACCTCATAGAACAAGTTTGGAAGTTTTCCTTCCATTTCTATTTTTTGAAACAGCTTCAGTAGAATAGGTATTATTTCTTCTTTAAATATTTGGTAGAATTCCCCTGAGAAGCCATCTGACTCTGGACTCCTGTTTTTGGTGTTTTTGGTTACTGCTTCAATTTCCTTGCTGGTTATGGGTCTGGTCAGATTTTCTGCTTCTTCCTGTTTCAGTCTTGGCAGTTTATAAGTTTCCAGGAATGCATCCATCTCTTCTAGATGGCCTAATTTGTTGGCATATAGTTGCTCATAATATGTTCTTAAAATTTTCTGTATTTCTTTGGTGTTGGTCATGATCTCTCCCCTTTCATTCATGATTTTATTAATTTGGGTCCTTTCTCTTTTCTTTTGGATAAGCCTGGCCAGAGGTTTATTGATCTTGTTAATTCTTTCAAAGAACCAGCTTCTAGTTCATTGATCTGTTCTACTTTTTTTCTAGTTTCTATTTTATTGATTTCTGCTCTAATCTTTGTTATTTCTCTTCTCCTGCTTGGCTTAAGATTTATTTGCTGTTATTTCTCCAGCTCCTTTAGGTGTAAGGTTATCCTGCATACTTGGGATTTTTCTAATTTTTTGAGAGAGTCTTGTATTCCTATATACTTCCCTCTTAGTACCACCTTTGCTATATCCCAGAGGTTTTGAACTGATGTGTTTTCATTCTCATTAGTTTCTATGAATTTTTTAAGTTCTTCTTTAATTTCCTGGTCGACCATTCATTCTTTAGCAGGATGCTCTTTAACCTCCAAGTGTTTGAGTTCCTTCCAAATTTCCTATTGTGATTGAGTTCCAGTTTCAAAGCATTGTGGTTTGCAAATATGTAGGGAATAACCTCAATCTTTTGGTATCAGTTGAGACCTGATTTGTGACCCAGTATGTGGTCTATTCTGGAAATGTTCCATGTGCACTTGAGAGTAATGCGTAGTTTGTTGTTTTAGGATGAAATGCTCTGTATATATCTGTGAAGTCCATCTGGTCTAGTGTGTCATTCAAAGCCTTCATTTCTTTGTTGAACTTCTGCTTATATGATCTGTCCATTGCTGTAAATGGGGTGTTGAAGTCCCTTTCTATTAATGTATTATTATCAATATGTTTCTTTACTTTGGTTATTAATTGGCTTATATAATTGGCTCCTCCCACGTTGGGGGCAAGATATTTACAATTGTTAGATCTTCTTGTTGGATAGATCCTTTAAGTATGACATAGTGTTCCTCTGCATCTCTTACTATGGTCTTTTGTTTAAAATCAAATTTGTCTCATATGAAGATTGCTACCCCAGCTTTCTTTTGAGGGCCATTAGCATGGTAAATTGTTCTTCACCCCCTCATTTTTAGTCTCAAGCTGTCTTTAGGTCTAAAATGAGTCTCTTGTAGAAAGCATATGGATGGGTCTTGCTTTTTTTTATCCAATCTGATACCCTGTGTCTTTTAGTTGGAGCATTTAGCCCATTTACATTCAGAATAACTATTGCAAGATATGAATTTAGTGCCATTGTATTGCCCGTAAAGTCCTTGTTGCTGTAAATTGTCTCTGTTTCTTTCTGGTCTGTGTGAATCTTGGGGTTTCTCTTGCTTACAGGCTCCCCTTTAATATTTCTTGCAGGGTTGGCTTGGTGGTCACACATTCTTTCAGTTTCTGTCTATCCTGGAAGCTCTTACCTCTCCTTCCATTCTGAATGACAGTATTGCTGAATAATGTATTCTTGGCTACATGTTCTTCTCATTTAGTATCCTGAATATATCTTGCCAGCCCTTTCTGGCCTGCCAGGTTTCTGTGGATAGGTCAGATGTTATCCTGATGTTCCTCACTCTGTATGTAAGGAACCTCCTCTCCCTAGCTGCTCTCAGGATAGCTTGTTTTTCATTAAGATTTGCAAGCTTCACTATTATATGTTACAGTGTTGATCTATTTTTATTGATTTTGGGGGGGGTCCTCTTTGCCTCTTAGAAATGAATGCTTGTTTCCTTCCCCAAATTAGGGAAGTTCTTAGCTGTGCTTTGCTCATATATACCTTTTGGCCCTCTCTGTCCACCTCCTCAGGGATCCCAATAATTCTGACATTGGTTCATCTAGGGCATCATTAATTTCTCAAAGCTTTTCTTCATGGGCTATTTGTTGTCTTTCTCTCTTTTCCTCCACTTCCTTCCTTTCCATCAGCCTGTCCTCTAGATCACTTATTCTCTTTTTTGCCTCATTGACCCTAGCTGTTAGGGTATCCCATTCATAGCATTTTTAAGTTCAGCCTGATTAGATCTCATTTCTGCCTTTAGAGATTCTGTACTGTCATTTATGCTTTTTTCAAGCCTAGGTATTAACTTTATAATTGCTATCCTAAATTCCATCTCTAACATCTTACTTACATCCATATCAATTAGCTCTATGGCAGAGAACATTGCCTCTGGTTCTTTCTTTTGTTGTGAATTCCTCCTTCTAGTCATTTTGCCCAGAGCAGGATGGGTGAGTGAATGAGCAGAGTCCAAAATATCAACTATGACCCAAGCAAAATAGTCCCTAGACAAAGCTGAAGTGGTTGGAAGCTGCAACAGAAAGGCAAAGATAAACAAAACAAAACAAATCAAAACAAAACAAAAAAGGGGGGGAGAGACTATAATCTCACAGTGTGGACAAAGCAGGGTGATCCACTTGTTCTCGACTGAACTTTGGTCTCTGTGTTACAGGACACTAGATCCCAAAACTGCAAAGAAAGCAAAACTATATCTATCTATCTATCTATCTATCTATCTATCTATCTATCTATCATCTATCTAATGATTGAATAGAGTGAAAAAGATTGAATAGAGTGAAAAAAGGGCTAAAGTGAATCATATATCTATAAAATGTAGATGGAAAAAATAAAAGTTAAAAAGTGACTTAAAAACATAAGTTGGTAAAATAAGAATCTAGTTGAAATGGGGAAAAAGGTAAAAAAAAAGAAATGGAAAATTTTAGGCTGAAAGATAAATGGGTTGTGAGAAAATACCTGTAGCTCAATATACTATTTTCCCCTGGCACTGGAAATTTACAGTCTTGTGGGATCCATAAAGTTGTAGTCCACCTGTTCTTCTAGTCTGTCTTCTGGGGGAGATGCCTGCCGTGCTGCTTCTCAGGTGTCTTTGCCTTGGTGGAGTTGCCCCACCCCTGGTCAGGTGCTGGGCTCAGTGCAGGCTGGTCATCTATGTGGCTTTTGTTCCCTGGAGGCTGTCCATGCCTCTTCAGAGGATCAGAGCAAAGATGGCCATGCCCAGATCTCCAGCCCAGAGCTGAAAGATTTCGGTCCCCTCTCTTCAATAAACCCTCTCAGACAGTTTTCACTTTTGTGTGTACCATACTCTGCTGGCTTTTGTGGTGCGAGCCCATTGCAATCTCCTGGGGGGGGGAGGGGTCCCAGGGACCCGCAAGCATCACTGCACTTTGTGCCCTTGTGACTTCCAGTGGTTGTGGGCTCACATGTGTGCACCCTGCTGTGCCTCTCCTGGGTCACAGCTGGGTGCCACCCTACTGTCCTTTCCGTGGCCACCACCACTGTAAGAGCTGTTGCCCAGTCTGGGCACAACTGTGTCGCCCCTCCCAGGGGATGGTAAAAGGCCTACACATTCCAGTCCTTTTCAGGGTGCTCAAAGAGCAGTCACCCTACTGGCCCAGCTTGAGGTTTATGGCAACCAGAGCTAAGAGTCCCTCCTGGGCTTGCTGCCCATACCAGTTTTACCACTTCACTGCTTGGGCACTCTACCACTTCATGCATCCCCATTCATTCTGTGTCTCCTGGGATCCTGAGACCACAATGAACCACGTAGAATTCTTCCCTTTTCATCCCCTGAGCCCCTTTCAGAAAGGGATGTCTCTCACTAGAGCAGATTTCTAAGGGTTCTGATTTTGCACTCTGGTGGTAGATCACTTTCCAGTAGCTAGCTTATGGAGGCTCCCTACCCCCTCTGTTTATCTTCTGACATCTCCCCACAGATTCACGACTCCACACTCCTACCTTGCAAAAAGCAGTGGCTTTTCTACTTGTACAGTTCCAGAAATATTTTCTTACATCTCAGGCTGAATTTGTGGGTGTTCAGATTGGTTTGATAGATATACACTAAATTCAAGAGACCAGATGAAATGAGGTCCCCCACTCTTCTGCCATCTTATCTCTTCTACTTCAAACTAAATATTTTTTTATACCTAGAAGAAGGCTATTATTATATGCCTCTGTATTTGTGTATTTGTTTTGTCAAGGATAATAATAATCAATGTTTCTCTTTTCTCCTCACCTGGTGAAGACTTTTTGATATTTGTCCATTCCATCTTCCTGTCTCCCTCCCTCTGTCCTTCTCCCTCCCCTTCCTTCATTCCTTCTCTCCCTCTCTCCCCCCTCCCTTCCTCCCTCCTTCCCTCCCTCTCCTTCCCTTTCCCTCTCCCTCTCTCTCATCAGGCCTCTAATGAAAATTCTCTTTGAGAGCTGAGTTTCTGGGTCTTTGTGATGTTGAAAGGAACTGTATCAGAAATGGCCAGTTTAATTCTCAAGAGCAATAATTTCAAGAAAAATGATAAAAGCTAAAAAAGGAGAAGTGAGAAAAACTGGGGGTAGAGGGAAAATAGTGAGGGTGAAATTGGGAAAGAGAATTTTAAGAAGTAGATTGGGGTTATATCTTGGTGTTCTTTGAGAGAAACACTGAGGTCAGGGGTTAAAGGGTACATGTGTCACTTACCACCTTCCCTTAGTGAACTATCCAGTGTAATAGAGAAACGTGATCACGAAAAGCCTTTTGTGTTCCCTATGGCAGTATTTTGAGTTTGAACCAAGCTCTGTTCGCCTGAGGATACAGATGAATGTGAGTCAGAAGGGTAGCTTGGGAAGAAGGAGGATAGTGATTACATTTCTGGAATAAAGAATTTGGATTAGTTTCAATTGCTGGTGTTTTCCTTTGAATACAGCATTGTAATAAGAGAGAACCATGATAAATTTTCCTAAATATAATTCACAAATGTGTGCATATATATTCTGTATTTCATATAGTTTGAAGTTCATGTAACCATCTAATCTGTGATTATTAATTTTAACAGGCACCATTATTGCATGCATATACCTACCATTAAGAAAGAGAAAAACAGGGGCTCCTAGGTGGCTAGGTTGGTTAAGCGTCTGCCTTTGGCTCAGGTCATGATCCCAGGGTCTTGGATTTGAATCCCACGCTGTACTCCCTACTCAGCAGGGAATCTGCTCCTCCCTCTCCCTGTTCTTGTGCTCATGCTCTCTCTCTCTTTCAAAGTAAATAAAATCTTTTTTTAAAAAAAAAGAGGAAAACACTGAATTATTACTTTAACGAGTCATCAGTTATAAGATGCATTTGTCTCAGAGATGTTAAAACGTCAAAAAAATGTGTATCAACAATAGAACATGCAAAATACTACAATAAAACAGACCAAAATATTAATAAATATTTACACTAGATTTTGGAGTTGGTGGCTATTTTTGTTTTTTGTTTTTTGTTTTTTATACTTTTATGTATTTTGAAAGTGTTTTACTCTGATCATGAGTTTCTTTTCTAAACAGAACCAAAAACATGGTTCAGGTGTAGTTTTGCCAGAAATTCACAAGGGATGAAGTTCTTCTTTTCTGGAGACTTCTGGTCTCATTGGCAAAATCCTACAATTGCTACCATCATCAGATAATTCTGTTCCAAGATCCAGCAAAAGAGTCTTTAAAATTATCATAGTTTGTCCTCTGGATTTCCCTGGTCCTAGTGAGTGTCCCTGCCAATAAAAAACATGACTTTATTTAGCATAAATTATTTGTGCATTTATAAATGTAGACATATCCAAATTGACTCATGTAATAGTGGGTCAATTTCTAGATGGTGTGCTGTGCAATTTCTTTGGCAAGTAACATGTTCACCAATGTTCCTTAAGCCTCTCTGCCTCTTATGCTTTCTTTAGTTGATCTGGATTCAAGGTTTGAAGACTCTGTCATATAACCTGAGGGTTTAACTCCAGCTCCCATGCACACTGATATACTCTCTGGAACACTGAGGTCAGGGGGTTAAAGGGTACATGTGTCACTTACCACCTTCCCTTAGTGAACTAACCAATGTAATAGAGAAACTTGACCAGGAAAAGTCTTTTATGTTCCCTATGGCAGGATTTTGAGTTTGAACCAAGCTCTGTTCGCCTGAGGATACAGATGAATGTGAGTCAGAAGGGTAGCTTGGGAGGAAGGAGGATAGAGATTGCATTTCTGGAAAACTTTTCCCCAAAGCATCATCTTCTAATGATTTTTTAAGATTCTCATCAAAAAATTCTAGGAAAAGCTATGTGATATATGCAATAAAATAAATTAATGATCAGACAGTGAGACATGAAATCAAAGAGAGATGGCTCTTTTACATGTTTTGCTCCCAACCCAAAGTGCTCTCACTCCTGGCACCATTAGAACCTCTCTTTGCTTAGAGTCTGGGCATGTCTAGAGGGCTTGGAGGGCTGATCCCCAGAGCTCCCAAAAAGAAAGACTCATCCAACTGGAAGAGGGAGTCGGGTTTACAAGTTCCAGCCAAGAAAAATAGGTTGGAGTCAGAGGGCAGAGGTAATTTTGAGTACAGTGTCGTGTCTGTCTCTCAGTATGTCCTCTGGATCATCTCTTGCAGAATCGTAGATGGTTTCTGGAAAGAGACTACTTCAGTAAAGAGGAAGTTTAAAGAAAAAAAAAAAAACCCAACAACTCTAATAAAACCTAAGCAAGGCCAGGAGGGCAGAAGGCAATGCTATGTTACAGTGTGTGCAATTGGGGATGAAAGGAATCTTCTTGGCTTGAGGAGGGCTTTGGAACATGGAACAAACAGGCTTATATCTGGACTGGAGACCAAAAGCCTGGGAGTTGAGCATGGGGCAGCTGCCACACAAGAAGCTCTGCCAGAGGAAGGAGAGTTTGCCTCAATGGCATGATAGGGAGCAGAAAGATGACAGAACTTAAATGGTAGCCTCAAGTTTAGGCTAATAAGCATGTGATGTTTTCTTTAAGGAAGTTTGAAGAAGCAGTCAGAGGTGGTTGGGGCAGGCTAGATTGCAGAAATAACAGTGGGACAGAACCAGAGAAATACTGTTTTGTTACTGTTTAAATGATGCCATTGTGACTAATGGCATTTGGGTTGTACACTTAAACAGCATCCCTAAAACTGGTGCAAAGTGACCACAGTATCTGTCTAGTGATCTTGTCCCTGAGGTGGTATTCAGTGTCAGAGATGAGACTCATTGCTGAGCCCTGCCCCTCTTCTAATACACAGAGACTGTAGGACTTCAGAACTCTAAACTTGGCACACTTCACATAATTTCATGAGTTCTCCAGCTTTGAGAAGGAATCCTTACCCAAACCAGTATTCTAAGTTTCTATCTGGTGAACCTTGGGAAATCCTTTTTTTTTTTTTTTTTTTCCTAGTGGAATCCATACTTTCCAAGCATTTCCTGGGAATTTCCAAGGAATGTTTAAATACTCTAAAACCTGGCTCTGATTGTTTGTCACCTGAGAAGAGAACTATAATGCAGAGGGAAAAAAGCTTAGAACTGGATATAGACATCACTCTTCCTAGAGTCATTATAAATGTCCATCCACAGGGTTCTTTATGTGACATTGGCTTGCCACCAGCTTCCAGAGCTAAGCCCAAGTCCTCTCAGAAACAATGCCACTGATAAGAAATTCCCATTATTCAGGCTCAACATCTCACAGCCCCAGGGAAGAGAATGTCATTTCCTCTTCCAGGCTGAGGCCTATCCCCATTTTCTTTCAAGTGATTTGACAGAAAAGACACCAATTTTCTTTAGAGGAATGTACCACTCTGTTTATTGGATGTGGTCTGCCCCTCAAGTCATGGGATAAAACAAGTAAAATATTTGACAGCAAGAGTTATTACAGCCAGAAGTATGCCACTTTGGGGGGTTTCAGAAGGCTAGCTGAGAGTGGGTGCTGGCAAATCCCATCCAGGCTGTTTTAAGATCCAGCCACCAGCATGAGGTAAAAACATGCCAGATCTACTGCCTCGTCTTTCCTGCCATCAACCAGTCTCAGCTTCCCATTGCTTGTGGGTTTTCCTTAGACATAATGCACACTCAT
The DNA here is from genome assembly GCF_017311325.1 of Ursus maritimus. NCBI lineage: Eukaryota > Metazoa > Chordata > Mammalia > Carnivora > Ursidae > Ursus > Ursus maritimus. The sequence continues at coordinate 64,722,309 of NW_024426885.1, read as the reverse complement.
TCTCTCTCTTACACACAAACACTTCTCACAAGAACAATACAATACGTTTTTGTGGATACAGATACCTAGATAAAAACAAAAAGTCTTAAACTGTGAAGGCACAATTGTACATTCAGTTTATATTACTTAGTAATTGTTAGTCGGAAGCAGTGTTCTCCAAGAAAAATGGGTGGGTACTTGTGTTAAATCTAGATAACTAAAAGCACCTGTCCAAATGGCCATTCCCAAAGACAAATTCCGATTTTTTACTACAGAATAAATAATCTGAACTCAAAATAGCAGTTTTAGTTTTGATAATTTAAATTTTAATCCTCCACTGGCACTTTCCTTATAAAATAAATTAATAAACACAATTAAATAAGACCTTGAGAGACTGCAGTTTCAAACAATTTTAAGACATATTTGAATGGTTCTGGTTATGAATACTCTGCTAAGATAAATATTTGGATAAAAGTGGTGTTCTTCTGGTCTGCTTCATTTCCAGAATATTCTGAGTTAGGATCTATGAGGAGGAAGAGAATAAGCACTTGGATTTCATTCTGGAAAAACTTTCTTCTAAGCCAACAGAACTCTGTGAACTAATAAATATTTCTATGACCACCACTTTTACATTTAGAAAAGGGCTTTCTTCTTGTCTTGTAAATGTTTCTTTGGAAAAAATATTTTAAACCCTCCTGAGTCTTCTTAATATTCCAATTCTTAGCCTAACCTTTTGAATCACTGCTTTCTGGCTTATCTTTGGGATCATGTTTTTCTGTTTGATTATCCATAGTTCCAACCTAATAAAAGGTTGTGTAGTTAAAACTATGAAAATGGCTCCTAGGTGGAGTTCTTCAATTTAATGCTCATCAGGACAGGAAGGGAACTACTGAGGTTATGTCATGGGGACCCCTCATGGCTTTGGAGATAAAATCTCTGCATTCTATTTTAATTCATTCTCTTAGAGCTCAATCCATTTTTTTCTTCTAAACTTCTTTTGTTTCTTTGTTTTTTGTCTACCATCTAGACAATGATATATCTCCTAGATGTTTTCTCCTAGACAGTGATATAGGAGTCTTACTGTATTAAATAAACATACGCTGTTTTGCTCACTTCCCCTTTCTTATGTGAGTTTTCTCTCCCTTCTCCTTTATCTAGTAAAAACATAAGGAGAGAAGGGAGCCAGCCATATGGATGGATATCTGGTGAGAAAACTTCCCAGAAGAGGAAACAGCAAGTTCAAATCCCAGAAGAGGAGTGTAGTGTGGCTGAAATGGGTTGAGCAAGAGAGTAGAAACAAGAGAAGTAGAACGAGAACAAGAGAGTAGAAAAGATGAACTCAGAGATCAACTAGACCTTTCTAAGCCATGGAAGGGCTTTTGCTTTTCCTCAGAGTGAGGTGGAAAGCCACTGGAAGGTGCTAGTCAGGATTACCCTTCAGTTTCCGGAGGCTCACCTATACAAGCAGACATGCTGAGAATACACTATGGCTGACAAAGGTGGAAGGGTACAAGGATAGGAGCCAGTGAAAATAATCCAGGAAAGGGATAATGGTGACTTGGACCAGGTTAGTAGCAGTTAAAGAGATTAAGGAATTGTTTGGACTCTGGATATATTTTGAAAGTAGAACCCACTGGATTTGATGACCAATTAGATGTGTGGTGATGAAAGAAAGAGAGATATAGGGGCGCCTGGGTGGCTCAGTCATTAAGCGTCAGCCTTCAGCTCAGGGCCTAATCGCAGGGTCCTGGGATTCAGCCCCGCATCGGGCTCCCTGCTGGGAGCCTGCTTCTTCCTCTCCCACTCCCCCTGCTTGTGTTCCCTCTCTCATTGGCTGTCTCTCTCTCTCTCTGTCAAACAAATAAATAAAATCTTTTAAAAAAAAAGAGAGAGAGAGAGATAAAGGATGAATCCAAGATTTTGGCATGAGAAACTGGGAGAAAGGAGTTGTCACTAACTGAAATGGAAAGGGTTGAGGGTAGAACAAAATAGTTCGTTAAGATAAAATTTCCATGGATTTATTCACATTACGATTCCGAATAGATCTCCAGGTATAGATGTCAAGCAAGCAGGTGAATTTATGGGTTTGGAATCCAGGAGAGTGTTCCAGATTGCATATACAAATATAAAAATCCTCATTATACAGATAGTATTAAAAGATGGGAGAATGAAAAAAATTATCAAAAGAGTAAGAGTGTAGATAAAAAGGAGAGGAGGTCCTGAAATAGTAGCCTAATTTCTTCAAGTGTTTTATTTTGGATTATGTCCCATTACTGCAAATGTCTCACCAGCATAGCAATCTGTCCTTTCTTTAAGGGAAAATGCCCAGAGAATAAACATTGCATCAAGGGCTTTTTCTTCTACAGAGCATGCACATTCATTGGCAGTGATCCAAGAACAGGTGTGTGTTTGCCTTTGAGTCTGTATGTTTGTACATATTTTTCTTCTGATTTTGAAATATATTGAATGCACCAGATTGATTGGAAGGGTAATCTATTGGAGGAGGAAATTATATCAAGATTTGTTAGAAGAAAAAAATAAGTTAATTGATAAATCTAGAGAAAACAGAATAGTTCCTGATGACATAAGGAGAAGGATTCTGCTGAACTTGCTACCACAAGAATGAGGCGAGTGAGAATCCTGTTGCAGCCTGACCAGATAGAGGCAACACTTGGATAAAGGCACAAGCACCACTCCCAACTGCCTTGGTTACAGGCAACTCGTAATATGCAAATGAAGTAAATGATAATTAGCAATGGAACAACAGGTGACTTAGCTATCTCTAACTTGGGGGAAGGTCATATGGCAGGAAAGGATGAGGACCAGACAAGGAACTCATTGTCAATAACAAGGGCAACACTGGGGCTGCCCATTCAGGAAATTCCATGTGGCAGACCTTTTTATATCTCCCACTAACTTTGGTCAGATTCAATGTAGATAACCTGCAGTATTACTACTGGTCCTGTCTCATGCTGTTGCTGACTAGAAGGGCATGCTAGGAAGAACAGGATAGGTAGATAAACAAAATCGTTTTTATAAATCTCACAGAAGGGAAGAGGACATTCTGAAATGCACCCAAACATTTTAGCATTAATTTCTTTTTAAAACTCTGTGGGTACATACCTCTAGATATTAGCTGTGCATTGTTCCAAGTTAAAGTGAAATGGAAAATACATCATTTGATAGAATGTATGCACGTGGTTTTGATTGCTCAAACCTTCATAATAAATCCAAATCTCAAAAGTAAGAAATTGAGAAATGAGACTCTTACTCCCATTAAACGCATTTGGTAGGTTGATCTGAAACAACTCAGAATTTCTTTGAAAGCCTGGGCTTAAGATTAATTCTTTTCTTCGCCCTGGCAGTCCTCACTGGGTTAATGAAACTTCAGGAAGAAGTCTGGACCCTTGCTGTGAGGGTCATGGCACAGTTTTTCAATTTGGAGCTATCAGGAACCACAATAACAGTATTACAGTTCAGGTTCCTTCTTGAAGCATTCAGAGCCAATTTGATTTTTATTATGCTTCCTGGCACAAAGGTACTTTGGAAATTATAATTTGGACGTTCAGTGTTGGATTTACAGGAATCTTTGCTAAAATGCTTTGAGGGTTGGATGAGGATATAAAGGAAACAAGGAAATAAGACACTATATTTCTGTTTCTAATGTTGATCTTCTGCCACCTGGATAGAGCATCTGTGAGAGAGAAATGATGCACAGTGTAGATTTAGGCCAGTAAAATTGAAAGATTGATTATTTTGCTCTGTATAGTTCCATCAGGGGAGGAAGAAGTTGAGCTACTTAAGGAGTTCTGAAACATGCATCCACAAGTGACTGCCACATTGGTCCCATCGTTTGAGCAAGGGCAGAAGCTCCAGCCCTAAGCACAGGCAGATGGTATTCCAAGTTTTATTATTGGCAAAATAATAAACTCAACACTTCAAAGCTTTAAAAGCTTTTCAAATTATTCAACATCTTCAGGTCCCCAATCAAACATTAATTCTTCCTATTAATGTTTATGCTGATAAGAAGTGCCTCATGGCTAAATAAAGCCCATAGATAAATTAAAGATTCTCTGTTTAAGGGAATTCTTTAAATAACTAGTGTCTCTTTGCCATGATACAATATATCTTTTTCCCCTGTACAATCTGAACAAGAATACCAACACCTGCTTTCTCAGAAATAGCGTTAATAAGAGCTTAAGAAAGAAACCCTTAGGTGTGGAAGCTAACTGCTCGGGGAAGACATTGGGGAATCAAAGGCAGAATCCTGGTTTCTTTAAATGAGATGGAAAGAAGCAGAGAGTATTTACTTAAAACTTGACTTAGTTGCATATATACTTTGAAAGAAAAAACGTTGAAAGATGCCATTTCTTTGTCAAGTGAGTTTTAAAATAGAGATGGTACACGCCTGTCTACCCCACCCATTCTTTTTATGTAGCGAGTATTGTTGATTGTTCATTATTCTCTTTATAAAGGGTCTATGCCGTCCACTTTAGAATATGTTGACCCCGGTCTTTGCTTCTGGGACGTGTGTTAGTCAGGCATCAGCTTTCACGCTGATTGCCTTCTCCCACCTTCCTGCTGCCTGAGAAAACTTAGCACTGTTAGCTTTCTGACTAAAGCCAAGGAGATAACCCTTTACAGACTTTTCCTACTTAGAAATTACTGTAGTTAACTACTGAGAAATTACAACTTTGTTATTTAGACCTTATGGTTTAGATCTCTATGTAGATCTTGTTATGTAGCATGTTAATAAACATTTATCACTATATCATGAATTTGACTTTTTAGATATTTCGAACATGACTAACATATGCTTCCTTTGTGATTTCACGTATTTTATTTTATGTATTTAAGGACCTTATTCGGAGAGAGCATTCATAAGTTTCACCAGACTGTCAAAGGGGCCAAGGAACAAGAAAAAGTTAGGAAGTCTGATAGTATATTTTTGTTGTTTTGCTAGTCTGAGAATGTTTTCTTCTTGCCTTTATTTTTATATTTTAAGGCAGGCGCTTAACCAACTGAGCCACCCAGGAGCCCCTAACACCTTATTTTGTAGGTGAAGTTGTCAACTCTTAGAAGAGGAAATGCATTTTAAGCCAAATAATGCACGCTAGGTAGAAATAAGACCTGCAGGTGGACCCAGCCCTGGTGTTTGGTGAGGCCAAAGTTCATTGGGCGGATTGATCTAGGAGGATTCTCCTTCCCTCCCCCAGCAGGTAATCCTTTCAATTTCGCCATCTGGTTCTTATGAGTATGACTAGCAAATACAACAAAATAAAGGTTGTTTGGCAGCAGTTCGAAATGTTCTCCGCCCAGGTGTTCTTGCATTTCCCCAGGGGATTCACCAAACTTGAAATATCTTCAGGACCCAAACAATGAATGACCCTGTCATGGGGTTTTAGAAACTATGGTCAGCAGCTGGGGAAGATATTCTAGGACAAAACATTTATTCAGAGCCCCTGGGATTATACCCCTCAAATGCATCCTATTTCTATAACAGTGGTTTTTTAGAAGGAAAAAGAAAAGAAAAATGAGAAACACTTCAGTACTGAATGGTCAGGTTTCAACAAAAGCAAGGGTGTCAGCATCACAATTTAAGATTCAGTAGCCACAGGAATCTGAAACCAGTGCCATGATCTAAACACAACTCTGATTTCTAAAATAAAGCACTAATTGTGACTCAAGCAGCGTTGTTGCTCTAGAGTTAATTCTCCGCCACTCTCCATGGGTGCTTTCTTCTGCTCTGCTGCCAACTGCCTCTTGACTCTTTTTCTACTTCTCTCTACCTGCTGCCTCCTCTCTCTGAGATTTCCTACTTGTTTGCTCTCTGCTTACTCTCAACTGTAAATCCCATCAAAATGCTCCCAAAGATGATTATACTGATGTGAACTATCACCATCTGGTATGAAATGCCCCTGCTGGACAGAGGTCTCAAGGTAGACCACCCCAAAGGCCACAGACCATACATAACTGTCAAGCCCTGGTCACACTAGGTATAACCAGTTAACTGGAACCCATGGTAGAAAGTGAGTGACTTTTGGGTGAAGAACCACTAAAAAGGTGATTATAAGAATGACAGGCACTTAGTGTGAACTGTTAAATACACATTCCATGTGGACACAAGCCTACCTACTTCATATCTGATTCTGGTTCAGATGTACGACTGAGCAGAGCTGGGAATAGGGTAAGGAAGAGAGGCCTGGATGCAGAATTTCAGGAGGCACTCATTCTCAAGGCTATGCAAAGGCAGAAACGGAGCCGAAGAGTAAATGCCTCTTTAAATTTTGCACCCAAAGCACTTCGTTTGCCTCTTGCTAGTCCTGGCATTGCTGCTGAGAGGCAGTGTCCTTTGTTTTGACTTCCTTTTACCTTCTGCTACTTGAATTTTAACAGTGGGTCTACCACTAACACTATCATTTCCAATATAAAAATCTCTAAGAGCTCACAAACCCTGTCCATAGGGTTGCATTTTCTATGGAGAAATAGCATTTAGTAAGTCTTCCTGAAGGAATCCTAAAAAAAAAAAAAAAAAAAAAAAAAAAAAAAAAAAAAAGATCAACTACAGGTTTTACTTTACCTTGATAAGGGTTAAGATTTAATTAATGATAATAGAGAGTTTGGGAATTTTACCACCAATTTTGCTTCCTCCTGTATTGAGAGGGATATAACAAACAGCCCACACAGTTATTTTCTGAGCTAAGCTCCAGTGAACTGCAAAAGTTTGAACTCTGTTTCAGAGGTGAAGAATGAACTATGTTGTGGGCGGAGGTCAACTATTCTTCACAGAACAAAAAAACAAAGATAATTTTTTTTTCCAATGGATTGCTTAAAATATTTGAATCATGTGGTCTGCAACTAGAATTATTTGCATGCAAACTATAAGCTGTTGGAAGTAACTGTTGTATTCTTATAGAGATGAACCATTACATGATAGCTTAAGGGGCACATCTCAAACATATTGGACTTGAAAGTAAACCAAATGGCAATTATAGGGCAAGCACTAAAGGTAAATGGCAATTTTCTTCCCTGGTAAATTAAATGTGCATCATAAAAGCTGTCTTTGGTAAAATATAATAAGACCTGTAGGGAATGTACCAACCAGATCCTCCTTTAGCCATTTGTTTCTCTAGCTGGCAGGAGTGCTAGGTGCTGAAGGCTCAGGACTATGTCCCCATTTGGGGAATTACCCTCAGGCTGCTGATAGTACTTTACCCAAGGGTACAGCTTCTCCATGGGAGCAGCCTGGCTGCTGCAAAAACTGGCTGGTGTAGAGATACAGAAGTCTGAACCTCTTGCCTCTATTAACAGGCATCTCTAAAGGACCATCCTGCCTGCAGCGCGTCGTGTGGGCTCACTGAGGACATCGTAATTGCATCACAGTTTGACTCTCCCTCTGCCCAATTCTTCTTACCTTACACACTCACAGGTGTTTTCCCTGAAAGTATTCCTCAAAAAATCTCTCACAAGACAATCTCAGAATTTCCTGGGAACCCTGATCCGTGACAATTGGAAGCAGAAGTTACCCTAAGAAGCAGATTCTAAAATGAGATTTTGGAGTTGGATAACCCCCCAGATGAAGAGCAATGCCAATTATTATTTTACAGGCCTCCCACGAATAAGTAGGAGCTATGTCTACTATCCTTGAATGTGAATGAACTTGTGACTGCTTTGGCCAGTAGATTATGGTGGAAGTGATCCTATGTAATTTATGAGAATATGTCAAAGCAGGCCATGTAGCTTTTTCTCGTCTTGTTTACTTTTTTCTTATTTTTTATTTTTTTAATGATTTTTTATTATATTATGTTAGTCACCATACAGTACACCCCTGGTTTCCGATGTAAGGCTCGATGATTCATTAGTTGCATATAACACCCAGTGCACCATGCAATACGTGCCCTTCTTACTACCCATCACCGGTCTATCCCATTCCCCCACCCCCCTCCCCTCTGAGGCCCTCAGTTTGTTTCTCATAGTCCATAGTCTCTCATGTTTCATTCCCCCTTCTGATTACCCACCCTTTCTTTATCCCTTTCTTCCCCTACTGATCATCCTAGTTCTTATGTTCCATAGATGAGAGAAATCATATGATAGTTGTCTTTCTCTGCTTGACTTATTTCACTTAGCATTACCTCCTCCAGTGCCGTCCATGTTGCAGCAAATGTTGAGAACTCGTTCTTTCTGATAGCTGAGTAATATTCCGTTGTATATATGGACCACAACTTCTTAATCCAGTCATCCGTTGAAGGGCATCTCGGCTCCTTCCACGATTTAACTATTGTGGACATTGCTGCTATGAACATTGGGGTGCATATGGCCCTTCTCTTCACTATGTCTGTATCTTTGGGGTAAACACCCAGTAGTGCAATGGCTGGATCATAGGGTAGCTCAATTTTTAACTTTTTAAGGGACCTCCACACTGTTTTCCAGAGTGGCTGTACCAATCTTACTTCCTGCCTCAACAATGTAGGAGGGATCCCCTTTTTCCACATCCTCTCCAACAATTGTTGTTTCTTGCCTTGTCTATTTTGCCATTCTAACTATGTGTAAGGTGGTATCTCAGTGTGGTTTGACTTGAATTTCCCTGATGGCTAATGATTTTGAACATTTTTTCATGTGTCTGTTAGCCATTTGTGTTCTCATTGAAAAGTGTCTATATTTTTTCATATCTTCTGCCCATTTTATGATTTGTTTATTTATGTTTCTCGTGTGTTTGAGTTTATGTTAGAAGTTCTTTGTAGATCTTGGATACCAGTCCTTTATCTGTAGTGTCATTTGCAAATATATTCTCCCATCCTGTGGGCTGCCTATTAGTTTTTTTGACTGTTTCCTTGGCTGTGCAGAGAGATTTTTATCTTGATGAAGTCCCATAAATTCATTTTATCTTTGTTTCCTCTTTGCCTTTGGGGATGTGTCATGAAAAGGTTGCTTTTGGTCGATGTCGTAGAGGTTGCTGCCTATGTTCTCCTCTAGAATTTTGATGGATTCCTGTCTCACATTGAGGTCTTTCATCCATTTGGAGTTTATTTTTTGTGTATGGTGTGAGAGAGTGGTCAGTTACATTCTTGTGATGCAGCTTCGTCCAATTTTCCCAGCACCATTTATTGAAGAGACTGTCTTTTTCCCACCGGATGTTTTTTCCTGCTTTATCAAATATTAGTTGCCCAAAGAGCCGAGGGTCCATTTCTGGGCTCTCTATTCTGTTCCATTGGTCATGTGTCTGTTTTTGTGCCAGTACCATGCTGTCTTTTTGTGATCACTACAGCTTTGTAGCATAGGCTCTGAAACCGCATTGTGATGCCCCCCCCAGCTTTGTTTTTCCTTTTCTCAACAGTTCCGAGATTCGGGGCCTTTTCTGTTTCCTCAGACAAATTTGCTAGACTATTTGTTCCAGCCTCTTTGAAAAATGTCCTCGCATTTGATCGGATAGCATTGAAAGTGTAGATTGCTCTGGGTAGCATGGACATTTTAACTATGTTAATTTTCCGATCCATGAGCATGGAATATCTTTCCATCTTTTTATGTCTTCCTCAATGTCTTTCTAAAGAGTGATTTATAGTTTCTAGAATATAGGTCCTTTACGTCTCTTGTTGCTAATTCCAAGCAAAAACGATGGTTTTTTGGGTGCTGCTATTGTAAATGGGTTTTGATTCCCTAATTTCTCTTCTTCGGTCTCGTTATTCGTGTATAGAAATGAACTGATTCTGAGTATTTATTTTGTATCCCACCACGTTACTGAATTGCTCTATAACTTCTAATAGTTTGGGAGGGCTTCTTTGGGTTTTCCATATAAAGTATCATGTCATCTGCGAAGAGAGACATTTTGACTTCTTCTTTGCCAATTTGAATACCTTTGATCCCTTTTTGTCATCTGATTGCTGTTGCAAGGTGGACTTCTAGTACTATATTGAATAATAGTGGATAGAGGGCATCCTTTGTTCAGAGCCTGATCTTTTACAGGTAGCTTCCAGCTTTTCCCCATTGAGAATAATATTGTGTAGGATTTTCATAGATGGCTTTTATGAGATTGAGAAATGTACCCTCTATTCCTACACCTGGAAGGGTTTTAATCAGGAAGGATGCTGTATTTTGTCAAATGCTTTTTCGGCATCAATTGGAAAGGGGATGATATGGTTCCTGAGTCTTTTCTTGTTGATATGATGTAACACGCTGATTGATTTGCGAATATTGAACCACGCTTGCATCCCAGGTGTATGAATCCCACTTGATCGTGATGGATAATCCTTTTAATGTATTGTTGGATTCTATTAGCAAGTATCTGTTGAGGATTTTGCATTCATATTCATTAGGGAAATCGGTCTATAATTTCCTTTTGAGGGGTCTTGCCTGGTTTGGGGATCAAGGTAATATTGGCCTCATAGAATGAGTTTGGTAGCTTTCCTTCTGTTTCTATTTTTTTTTTTAAGATTTTGGTTTGGTTTATTATAGAGACAGAGACAGCCAAAGGCACAGGAGGGAACATGCGAGGGGAGGGAGAGGAAGAAGCAGGCCCATAGCGAGGAGGTTTTCTGGATGGTGGCCTTGGTTCATACTGGCTGGGACTGCACGCCCTGAGCCGAAGGCAGACGCCCAACCACTGGTGCCGTTCATATGTGCCCTGTTCTATTTTTGACATAGCTTAGGAGAATAGGTATTATTTCTTCTTTGAATGTTTGGTAGAATTTCAGGAAAACCATCCAGGCCTGGAGTTTTGTTATTTGGAAGGTTGTTTATCACTGACTTAAACTCCTTCATAATTAATTGGCCTGTTTAAGAAATCAATTTCTTCCTGTTTCAATCTTGGTAGTTTATAGGTTTCCAGGAAGGATTCCATCTCTTCCAGATTGCTTAGTTTATTAAGTAATATAGCATGATAAAAATTTCTAATAATCCTTCCTAATTTCAATGGTGTTTGTTTATCTTCCTTTTGATCATAATTTTAATAATCTGGATATATTTTCTTTTTGATAAGTCTTGCCAGTGGTCTGTCAATTTTATTGATTCTCTAAAGAACCAGCCTAGTCCTGCCGATCTGCTCTACTGTACTTCTGGTTTCGATTGATTGATTTCTGCCTAAAGTGGTCAACTGCTTCCGTGAGGGATTAGCTGGTCCCTCTTGTTACGTTCCAGCTTGAGGTGAGAATATAAAACTGCATTTTAGATATTTCTATTCTTTTGAGTGAGGCTTGATGGCTATGTATTTTTCCCTTAGGGACTGCTTTTGCAGTATCCCATAGGTTTTGGACCACGGTAAGATCTTCCCAACCTGTTCATCAGCCACCCCCACCACTTCAGGATGGTTCTTAGTCTCCGGTTTGAGCTCTTTCCAAATTTTTCCTTGTGGTTGAATTCCAATTCTCAGAGCGTTGTGGTTCGAGAATATGCAGGGATAATTTCAATCTTTTGGTATCGGGGTTGAGACCTGTTTTGTGTCCTGGTGAACATGGTCTCATTTCTGAGAATGTTCCATGGGCACAACAGTTCTGGAGGACATTCAGTCTTGGGTGTAGTGTTCTATATATATCTATGAGGTCCCAACTCTATTTATATAGATCAATGTGCCTTTGATCTCTCTTGCTTAGTTTTTGCCATAGGGTATTTTGTCATTTGGATGAGTGGAGTGCTTGATGTCTCACTATTAATGCATTTTTATTTATATGCCTTTATCTGGTTAAGATTGGCCTGTATCTTGTTGCTCCCCTAGTTAAAGTACATGACATTAGAATCAGTCATATCCACTTCTGAAGTTGAATACTTCCTTAAGAATAATAGTGCCCTTCTGCATCTCTAACTCATAGGTCCTAAATGAACTCAGTCTATCTGATATGAGAATTGCTACCCAGCTTTCTTTGAGGTCCATTTGTGTGAAAGATGGCACTAACTTCACTTCAGTCTGAATGCATCTTTGTCTGAAATGGCTCTTGTAGAAGCAAATGGATGTGGTCATGTCTTTTTATCCACCCTGCAACTCTGTGGCGTTTGTGATGTTAAACCAGCTTCTTCACATTATACCTTAAGAACTGAGGAGATAGAATTTTAATGATACAGCAAGTTGCCAGTAAAGTCTTTGTTTGTATTGGTTGTGACTTTTCTTTTCTATCACTCTTTGGGGCCTTTTAATCTTATATAACCCCCTTAATATCTCCTGTAGGGCTGGTTTCTGTGGTTACGAAATTGGTTAATGACTATTATTTGAAATGTCTTTATTTCTCCATCAATTCTGAATGACAGCCTTGCTGGATAAAGGATCCTTGGCTGCATGTTTTTCTCTGAAAGAGCTTTAAAAATGCTCCCCCAACCCTTTCTCTCATTCCAGGTCTGTGTAGACAGGTCTGACGTAATTCTGATGCTTTTGCCTTGGTACGTGAGAAATTTCTTTGCCCTGGCCGCTTTCAATACTGTATCCTTGGATCTCATATTTGCGAATTGCACTATGACGTGACGTGGCGTAGGTTTGTTGTGGTTGAGCTTGGGAGGGGTCCTCTCTGCCTCTTGGACACGAATGTTTGTTTCCCTTGCTAGATTAGGGAAGTTTTCAGCTACAATTTGTTCAAATATCTCTTCTAGACCTCTGTTTTTCTCCACCCCCTCAGGGATGCCGATGATTCTGACATTGGATCGTTTCATTGAGTCAGTAATCTCCCGTAACCCACATTCGTGGGCATGGATTTTTTTAAGACCAGCTTCTATTTTCGTTTTTTGCTCTATTAACCCATCCTCCAAGTCACTAATACGTTCCTCTGTTTCGGTGACCCTGGCCATCAGAGCCTCTAGTTTTGCCTGCATTTGGCTCATAGAATTTTTAATTTCTGTCAGATTCGCTCTCATTTCTGTCCTTAGGGATCCAAAATCCCAAGAAACCTTTCCGTAAAAAGTTTTTCCAACCCTTTCTCTCATTCCAGGTTTGTGTAGACAGGTCTGAAGTAATCTGATGCCTTTGCCTTGGTACGTGAGAAATTTCTTTGCCCTGGCCGCTTTCAATACTGTATCCTTGGATCTAATATTTGCAAATTGCACTATGACGTGACGTGGCGTAGGTTTGTCGTGGTTGAGCTTGGGAGGGGTCCTCTCTGCCTCTTGGACACGAATGTTTGTTTCCCTTGCTAGATTAGGGAAGTTTTCAGCTACAATTTGTTCAAATATCTCTTCTAGACCTCTGTTTTTCTCCACCCCCTCGGGGATGCCGATGATTCTAACATTGGATCGTTTCATTGAGTCAGTAATCTCCCGTAACCTACATTCGTGGGCGTGGATTTTTTTAAGACCATCTTCTATTTTCATTTTTTCCTCTATTAACCCATCCTCCAATTCACTAACCCATTCCTCTGCTTCTGTGACCCTG